>NC_135558.1:18375770-18413270 GCF_964340395.1 Glandiceps talaboti | reverse complement strand
ATATTTTCAGAACATGCTATTAATTAAATCATAATATTTTAAGAAGATATTTTGCCAAAGTTCCTATCAATGCCTGAGATCTCGCATAGACATTCGATAACTCGATAATATTTGAAGGGATGTGTGTTTATTCTTACCTCCAATATAATACCTCGGCAGGAAGCCCAAGGTAAAATAAGAAGGGTAGCCCAAAGCGAATGAAAATTGTTACATTTATTACAACTTAGACATTGATGAAGATGTGGAAAAAAGACAGAATTCCAAAACTGAGTGGGATCTGTGGGTGTAACGTCCTCTGTATATGGTCTCCATTTACAGTCACGATCCCATCCAAGTTCTCCAAGAAGGTTGTTGTCTATAATAAACTTATTTAACCATTCATTCAAAGGCTTGAAATATTCCAATAACGGACCAGAATCTATTTTGTCTGTACCAGCGATATTCAACATGGCCTCCGGCCAAGGTTTACTTCTACCGAGCTGTAACATGTCACTGGAAACAAATATTGATGTATCATAGTGAAGTCGTTAGTATATAGATATTATTGAGTTTTTTACCATGACGTTGCCTCTGTCTGTCTGTCTGTCTGTCTGTCTGTCTGTCTGTCTGTCTGTCTCTCTGTCTGTCTGTCTCTCTCTCTCTTCTCTCTCTCTCTCTCTCTTCTCTCTCTCTCTCTCCTCTCTCTCTCTCTCTCTCTCTCTCTCTCTCTCTCTCTCTCTTCTCTCTCTCTCTCTCTCTCTCTCTCTCTCTCTCTCTCTCTCTCTCTCTCTCTCTTAAGTTAAGTTTCTTAGACCAAACACATACTTCGAAATATATTTGTCAAATTATATATATTTTGGAATACATACCTAAGCTTAATACCAGCTTCAGTAGAGTTATAAAAATCACATTTGTACAAATCTCCTTCCCATCCCTTGGCAGCACACAAGGCTTCATAGAATTGAAACTGGATAAACGTACGGGTGTAATATCTGGAAAAACAAAACAAAATAAACATAAGATCACCGAGGGAAGATCATAAGACTGACGAGTTTGTTGTTATTGTTGTTGTTGTTGTTGTTGTTGTTGTTGTTATTGTTGTTGTCGTCGTCGTCGTTGTTGTTGTTGTTGTTGTTGTGCTTGTATGTATGTATGTATGTATGTGTGTATGTATGTGCGTGCGTACGTGCGCGCGAACGTGTTTTAATGGTGACATTTGAAAAGAACTTTAGTCAATCCACTGTGCTGAGCATTGATGAATATTTTATATTCCCACCATTTACGTCACAGTACATCATTAAAGTGAATTACACCGACAACAAGAGTTAATTTCTCCAATCAACACTTTACAACACATTAGGCTTGATGTCGTGACTTGATATGGGGGGGGGGGTCATGACCTCATTCTCACATGAAGATATCCGTCAGTTGTCGAAATATTGGAAGTCTAGAACTCTTGGGCAGTTGATTGAAGAAAAAGTAACTTTTTTGTTAAGAATCCTACATAGTAAATAAAATGATTTGAATTACATGGACATTGTTGAATTGACCATACTTAGCTACATCTACATCTTTCAAGCTAAATAAATGAATAGAAAATTATGCCGTGACATTATTACAAAGTCAGAGGACTGAAAATAAGTCTATAAATATAAATGTCATAATATAATATCAGAAAGTACGTCATCTCCTCGGTCCAATTGTACAATATCAAACACCACAGGAGGATATTCAAGTTGAGATGCCACCACTATGACTTGTGCCTCTCTTCCTTACCAGTTTATGCATGGTCGAATGTTTGTCCAGTGTGATAATCTCCCAGCAGATGAGAGATAAAGCAAACTGTTAATGTAAGTGATCTCTCGCCAATTATAAGATTAGGAATTTTTTAATTTACATAAGATGAGAAGAATAGACAAGACGTCTTTATTTAGTCAATAAAAAAGAGAGAATTACATACAGCCTCAGACTGCTAGTGGTCTGAGATAAATATATAGCTGAGAGCAAAGTAACCAGGGAACGAAAAAGAAATAGTTTTAAAACGCAGTGAATTGATCAATATCACACACAAAATAAGTTTTATTGCACCACAAAAATTGATCATTCAATCGATCAATCATTCAACCAAATAATAAATCGATCAATCAATCAATAAATCAACCGATCGATCGATCAATCAATCAGTTACATGCTCGCTGCCCCTGTGCCACCAATAGGCAGTGTCGCAGAAGAAATGACAGCTTTGGTTAGCGAGAATGCTCTTTCTGTTCGTACATTGGACTTATTTACCTTAAAAATGAATAATCATTGGCCACATGAAACAGTGCAGTGGGGTCCAAGTCTTCTTCAGTTCGTGGAGTCGGTTCAACCACGCCAAGTATAGTATGCCTTAGAATGAAAACAAGAAAAAAACATTATTTGGTAAAATAGTATATGCCCTCTAAATTCAGTAGATGCTAACATCAAATATATAATAGAATATTGCAACCATAATCATCCAACACAACAGGTGTTAAAGCTAACTATCTACATGTTGATAAAGATATCACAGTGATAAACAATTTCCCCATGGAGGCCAGGTCCTTAGTCTATAAACTATATTTTCACATCTGATTCACTCGTTTTCCTCTATAGATTGCAAGGGGTGTAGTCTTAACATTTACTTATACCACATGGGTCATTTGAATGTAGCGTATCAATTCACCAAACTACAAAATGTAATACACTATTTTTCACCAGGAAAAAAAAACAGGGCATTGTAATTCTGTAGGTTGTCCACCAGCGCCGCAGTTCGTGAAAAGCATTCGAACAGGAAATGAGCGCCCATAATCTCTGTTACCATCTTCTCTGTGGCCAGACTCTGCGTTGTTTGTGGCTTTCGCGATCGGTTACTGGCTGCCGACCCAGAGAGTTTGAAAAAATAGTAATGAAACTCTATGTATGACTTCGGCTGTTGGTCAAAAGTCATAGAAATTAGCCGGCCGTAGATTGACTTAATAATAGTATGTTATTTGAAATTACAATATAACAGCCTGATGTGATTACACAAGATGTCGTATTCTTGGCAGTGAATTTTCCCTTGCATGATCCATACGCCAGAAAGTGACATTTTGGTGTGATGACATTTTTGACCATTTGACTTAACCCTCTCTTTCCTCATCTCGCCCCCCCCCCTTTGTGAAACTCCTTTCTACAGTGATAGCAAGGTGGTAAATTAACCAGAATGTGACGTATGTCGTTACAGTAGTTCACTAACTTCAATTCCCAAAACGCTTCCGTCCATTTGTCATTGGTTATGTTTCCACGGAACACTTCCCATCGCCATTTCTCCAGACCGATACTGAACGGTAAAGTTGCAACCATGGTCAATGCCTGCTTCATTAAGAAGTTGATATCGGATTCTGATGAAGAGAATAAAAAAACAAGCAGACAGACAAACATGTAGACAGACAGACAGACAGACAGACAGTCAGTGGCACAATTAGAAATTTGAGCGAGGGAGAGAGAGGGGAGAGCGAGAGCGAGAGAGCGTGAGAGAGAGAGAGAGAGAGCGAGAGAGAGAAACTGAACATTAGATTTCAATCAATATAAATTAAAGCATGCACTCCCTAAGTTTCTAAACATTTGCAAGATTTTCGTTTTCATGACATTGAAGTAAAAATGGACAGTTAAATAATCTGAATTTTTGCGGAGGACAAACATGTATCAAATCATGACTTAAAGCTACAGTTGTTTTGAAATATCACACTGACACTCTAAGACTGTGAATAAAACAATACAGGAAGAATGCTGGATAGAATAGACCAGCGCCGGAATAGATGAGCGAGTATTGTATTTCCTATTTATCCTTCCTACCGTAGTCGTTGGGTAGTTCATCTAATAAATTCACGTCGTACAGATGTTGTGGTGTTGCTGCTGACAGAGCGATAAGTTCACCAACCGCTTCGTGGAACCCTTCGTTAGCGCCACCACGGAAAGGTACCGGTAAGTTCGTATACTGCAAGTAGTATTGTATGTGACCCAATTCGTGGTGTAGAACCATTAGATCGTCCATGTTTACTTCTGCACACATTCTGACCCTAACAACAGAAGAATGGGTTTAAGTGGCTTTGATCAATACGTACACTCATGCTGTATTCGTGTTATCTGAAAAATTCTTATATTGCAGACATAGGGCGATGATGTGAAGGTGTTTGATTCGAAAAAGAAATACAGTGGAAAGGTAGATTTTACAGTAGCATTATGGTTAGTAAGAAGAGGGGGAAGAAAATATAATATAACTCTGTCTGTCTGCCTGCCTGCCTGCCTGCCTGCCTGCCTGCCTGTCTGTCTGTCTGTCTGTCTCTCTGTCTGTCTGTCTGTCTCTCTTTCTCTCTCTCTCTCTCTCTCTCTCTATCTCTCTCTCTCTCTCTCTCTCTCTCTCTCTCTCTCTCTCTCTCTCTCTCTCTCTCTCTCTCTCTCTCTCTCTCTCTCTCTCTCTCTCTCTCTCTCTCAATTTTCAAGTGGCTTGGTCACTTGGTTACCCCAAGCGAAATTTGTTACACACAGTTCTGGGCTATATGGCTAGAAATGATTATTTTTGGGTTTATGGAAAGGAAATTAGCATTAGTATATATATATATATATATATATATATATATATATATATATATATATATATATATATATATATATATATATATATATATATATATATGAAGTTATACGCTCTGCCACTGCGGTATAGAGCACTGTCTTAGCAGATTGATACTCACCGAGCTATATATATATATATATATATATATATATATATATATATATATATATATATATATATATATATAACTCGGTGAGTATCAATCTGCTAAGACAGATCTCTATACCGCAGTGGCAGAGCGTATAACTTCATATATATATATATATATATATATACACTGCGGAGTTTCACGCATATTGCGATCATCAGACACTCTAGAGAGTGTCTGATGATCGCAATATGCGTGAAACTCCGAGTTACACCCAAGAAAGAGTTCCAGTACTACCAAAACTATTACGCTCTGCCACTGCGGTATAGAGCACTGTCTTAGCAGATTGATACTCACCGAGTTATATATATATATATATATATATATATATATATATATATATATATATATATATATATATATATATATATATATATATAAAATTTATATATATATATATATATATAATTGACTTGGTGTTGATAAAACCACATAAAAGTGCTCAATACGGTTAGTAGAGCGACTTACATACAGGTTTTGAAAATTTGAACAAAATTACATGCTATTGACCCTACAGAACTGTTTCGTGAGGTGTGTATTCCTCACTCATATATATATATATATATATATATATACATATATATATATATATATATATATATATATATATATATATATATATATATATATATGGATATATATATATATGGATATATATATATATATATGGGCGTCTGTGTGTGTGTGCTTAGTAGAGTGTTGCATCACCAACTGATGCCAGTATTATGTCAGGACTGAGTTCTTGTCTTCTGACCTGAAGTCTTCTCCGTTTGTGAAATCCCAAGCTGTTGCATGACATTCAACTTGTCTACCATCATCTGGTCTTGTCAGCATAGAGTGGTCCCAGAACGACTGGGGAACTTCTGGCAGTCCCATAGAAACAAAGAAATCATCCGCCAATTCCGTCATTTTCACGGCTGTGTAATTCTACAACAGAAAGTAGGCAAAGCCATGTTGTTTGTCTACTGAATATTTTCAAATGCCCCTTTTTTTCTACGGCCTGAAGTTATACATTTTCTTCTCCCATCTTGCAAACAACGACATTATTTTTTTTGGCAATCAATCGTCTTTTCACCGGATGCGTAGTTACAAGTCGTCAACTTTATACCAAAGACATTTTAACCTCCTAACTCTCCCTCCGAAAATTACGACCTTATAAATAATAGTCTTGGTTCCAATAAATCAGAAACTTAAAGTGGTTAGTTATTTGAACTTTTAGTATGTTTGCCTGCCTAAGAAAATGTTGTTACACAACACCGAAATTGTGTGTACAAATTTCAGTATACAGGAAGTGATTTTGGCCAAAACAGAGTAGTCAAAAGGAAACTCAAAAGACAGACGCATGCTCAAACTGGACATGGCGTATTGGTGACTTGTCGTGTCACGTTAGTAAAAACAGAATTAGATAAGTAAAATCCCAAGTTAGAAAAAGGAGAAGTAGAAAAAGTCTATTCCCAAGTAATACACATTTGTCACATTTCAACTTTAAATATTAGTTTTTGGCTAAGAAAATAAACGTATACTGGTACATGTTCCACGCTATTAATATGACTAACTAACCAGACAGTAAAACTTTCAAAGCTGTAACGAAAATTACATGTATATTTGACTGTTTTCATAAGGGTGTTTGTGATTGAGTCAAAGGCGCAGGTTGTAATGTTTAACTAAGTACAAATTTTTGTGTAAAAAATTGACAGGTACTGCATGTTCTCTTAATTGTCGGTAGACTTCACTTACCCGGCAATTATTCCTGACGTTTTGAAATAGTGCTTACTTGTACACAGATGCATGTATATAGGTAAAATAATTATATAACAGATCACCTTCATACAATTCACCATCCGTGATTGGCTCAGATCGTGTCACGTGGTAGGCACCAGTAGCCCATAGTGACCTCAATTTGCATTAGTGCTGCTTCTTCTTGTATTCTATTTTTTTTCCTAGGGCACTTGTCACGTAGTGTGAAGTCATATCAGTGATTGGCTTTGACTAAGGAAATGATACGCACAATGGAATGGAATGTGTTATAAACCACGTATTGCCTGGCTTTATTTGGGGTCTGATAGATGTCACATTACCCCTTGTGCTCTTATGAAGAAATATTTCTTGGCAAATAGTTTCTGCTCAACGGCCCTTGGGGTAACAACGTCCACTAATACCCTGACAACCAGGCAATAAATGTTTCATAGGAATGAGTGATGATTGCGTCACAAATATGACAAACTTCGGGTCAGAGTATAAAAAAGGTGTCGCAATGAATCAGTTACCTGTGCCATCAGTTCATCTGTGACGTCAACATCGGCTGCATCTGGATATGGTACCATATGGACGTAAAGATTGGTCCAAAAGCGCCCCCACATGTCACCTGTAGAAATGATCCGTAGAGTTGATATATCGCTTGCATTGCTAGTAAGTCATTGAAAATGACAATTCATTTTAATCCTGTCCATGCTCATATATACAAATGAACGCAGGATGACTGACAGTTATGACGTACCCATATTTGTAAAGCCTAGATCATTTCAATCAGGCAACCAACAAATTGAATATATTCACTGGAAATTGTTGAAATACAAATAATTAGACATTGTACATGTTGATATAGGGGTCAGTTGTCCAGAATTACTACATCAACAGGTTGAAATCATGATCACGTAGGGGTGTTGTTTTTTTAGGTGTGGGCCCAAAGTTCACTATTGATTTATTTTAACATATGATGCACAAATACAATACAAATATGATATATTTAAACATTGGTAATTCAACAATGTACAGAGTGTATGAGTAAGTCATTGTTTATTTCTTTTTTAATAAAGTTTTTTTTTTAAAACTGCCCAGTCGAAAATCGTCATCACGACGGATCTATATTTTGTGGTGGTAAGAAGGAAAGCCTCTCCTGCGAGGTACGTTCTGGCTAACCGAGATTATATGGTCTGTGATTACAAACAACGTGACAGATTGCTTACAACAGGTATTGATTCGTATTTACCAATGGCGTTATGTATTTCCCACAATGCACCATTCAAGATGGTGGTTGCCGTGGGTCAAGCTTTTGTATTTTGCTTTGAAATAAACGAATATATAATAAATGTGACATGGACTATTCAACATTTTACCTAGCACGTTGGCTGGTAGGCATCCTCCATCCCTGTTTATTTTGTCTCCATAGATATCTTTCAACTTATAACGTACATATGTATGTAGTTTTTCATAGAGAGGCAGTATGTCCATGTACATCTGCCACGCGTCTGCTTCTATATCCTCGCCATCTGCCATGTCGTTCTCGTAGTTCCCTCTCCAATAAGCACCGTAATCGTCGTAACCTGGATAACACAAGACGTACATTGAAAATCATCTTAATGACGACAATGTTTAGATTTATCATAGCATATATTTCTCTCATTTTGTTTATTCAGATTGACAATGATTACCCAAATCAGGACACTCTTTCAATATCAAAGCTTCTAGTCGGACTGTGTGGATTGCATACAACTGCTTCTATTGTATTTTTGGTTATTTTCATTCACAGCTTATCTACTGGTGATGTTCGGCGAATTCGAATGCAACCACGTTAGAGGTTTTATTTCCACAGAGATGCAACTCATGGGTCATGTATGCATGCAACGATTTTTAAATGTACAAATATGCACGTATTACCATTAAGTTCGGCTGCCTTGTTTTTGTAAGTCACATAGTCGACGTACTGGTCACGCATTTGTTTACCCGTTTCGTCTCTCCAGTGTTGCCAAACCCACAGACGTTCAGTATAGTTAACAGACTCTGCCATAATACCTGTCAACTCTGTTGATATGATCAAACACACAAAAAACAATTGTAACTTATGTTTCGAATTGCTTTCAATAGCTATATCGTCTGCTATAATATAGAGGCAGAAATACAAAACTCACTACCTCTGTGACTATAGTAATTTTACAGTATTGTACTGCTTTGTTTGCAGGCTGTTAAGAATCGATACTCACTCTCATTGCATCCGCCATTTCGTAGAAGCTACCAGCATATGTTCCATTCGAACTGCAACTCTTTGTTACAGCACATCGTGCATAGAATGAAGACAAACTGTCTCCATTTTTCTTATTATCCAAACTGAGTTGCAGCTCACTGTTCCTCCCTGAAGCTCTGTTGGTCTACTTTCTTACCCACTCATTTAATCTTTTACTGACATTTCACTCACCTGGATCTTGTAAGTAACATTTATTGTCATCCCAAGGAAGGCACACCTCTCCCAAGGCGTAAGTTAAACTCATGGTTGATAACACATCCTTTATCTGTGTTGACAAACAAAATAAAACGAACACAGAAATGATTTTTAAAAAGTGACAACTGAAACTAACTTTATGGGATAGACGTAAATACACCTCGAGCTATAGAGCGACACATTAGACTTCATTTTACCAGTTTAACAAGTGATCAGTAGACGTTTGATTGATTTTGACTTTGTTTTTGAACAGTTGGTGCCGTCAAGGTTAAAACCAGTCTCGCTACATTTCTCAATAGTTGCCATCTTATGAATTTTCAACAGAAATCATTATTTACTAATTACACGATTTAGAAACTTGAATAATGGAAAACTATTATATTTCATACATTCACTTTATAACTGTATATGTTATGACTAGTGAAGTATTCTTTTTCTTGAAGATCTTGAATATATAAAATAAGTACACAGTTTGGATTTTGGGTTGATTAGGCCTAACAAATTGTGTGGTTCCCATTATGCTCGATTTTAGAATAGGTGTGGTAGGTAGATATTTTTTCTATCTTTATATATATATATATATATATATATATATATATATATATATATATATATATATATATATATATATATATATATATATATATATATATATATAACCCAAAATAAATAGCAATCCTCATCCATATGAGTTATTATAAACTTAGACTTGGATAAAATTGAAAAATGACAAATATTTTCCAAATTTGTCCTCAATGTGGCGACTTTAATAAATAAGCGACGCCAAGGTCAAAGGTTAACCTACTGTATCATAGTCGGTTGATTCTAAAATTGAATCTCCAATAACGGTAAGGAATTCCAGTTGTCTGACCACTGACTCGCTGTAAAATAGCTTATCGTCCTTAAAAGCTGTGGCGTTCGTGTACGCTTCCTGGGAGAAGGCTGCACTCTCCGCACCTGCTTCTTGCTGAAAAAAAAATTATTTGTATTCTAAAAAAGACGACAGTGTTTCAATTTGATCAAGTAACTGAATAGCTTCTATCAAATATAGAAAATGACGTCACTGTCATGTGACATGCACGTCATGTTTACTCAGTAACGTTAATTGCATTGCAACTCTGAGATAGCTTCACAGTTGTTAAACTTAAGGTGATACACACTGGAGCATATTGTTCATATCCAAATAAAGTCCTTTATCAGTGTTACAACAGGTATTGGAACTGGCTTCAATTGTTCTGCTCAGTAACCTCGGAAATGAGATTTCTGCTGAAAGCGAGGCTTTTGACCTTACCTGCGCTTTGTATATTAAGGGAAATTTCAGTAATTACAAGGGGGAGGGGGAATGGAGGGGTCACATTTTAGAAATCAGTCCTCGGAGGAAGGCCACATTTTATAAAATGGAAATACGGGAAGAGTCACATTTTACTTTTTACTTATATATTATCTAACTTTTCATTATTTTGTGATTTTGGCATGACCCCACTCACTGCCACCGGTTCCAAATCGTCCCACGTCCCACCACTGCCACCATTGTAAAGTAATATCATAACATATAAGTGAAATGTACTGTATTAACTGTTAGTTGTGGTGTGAGGAGAGGAGAAGGTCTCACTGTAGTAAAGGAGGAACACTGTGGCAAGCTATTGGGGATATAATGTGGTGAAGTAGAGAAGTTGATCTCAGTCCTGAGGTTGTCAGTTGTGCGCTCATCTAGTCTTTAGGGAGTTCTGGCCTTCAGTTCAGCCTATTAGATCCAAACACAGGTATTGATTTAATACAAACTCACTGTGGTGGTGGTGGTGGTGGTGGTGGTGGTGGTGGTGGTGGTGGTGGCGGCAAAAGTGAGACACGACATATCAAAAACTATCAATGTGGTTGGATTTTAGAACAGAAACATTCCCGTTTCTAGTGGGATTCAAAATCAGGACTTCCTGTCCACTAATTTTGAGCTCTAACAACTACGCCACAGGGAGGCGGTGTTAAAAAATACTTTTCACTGAAATATTTGAACAGGAAGAGGGTCATAGTTTAGAGAAAGGAAATTGAGGGAGGGTAACTTTTTAGCACAACAGACTAGGGGAAGGGTCACATTTTATGCCGAGACTGAGATTGATTTCCGAACAACGGACTAGGGGAAGGTCACATTTTATGCCAAGACAGAGCTAGGTTGATTTCCCCAACCCTCCCTCCTTGTAAGTACTGGTTCCTTTACATTATTACAAAGATTAATTACCCCCACGCCCTCACCCCAAGAACCGACGAATATATAATACTCATGCCATGTCCAATGTGATTTGTATAAGGGTGTATTAGAATACCTCTTGAAATTATGTATTTGCATAACCTTCATCATTCTGACAACTTCTGCTCAGGAAAATGTTGACCAAAATTTCAAACTCTATTAAATAAAGTACCTGTATATATCAGAAGTCAACTACTTCTCGACTTGACATATTGTGTCATTCTCTCGACATAATATATGAACAACAACCTTATCATAGTGATATCTCACCCAAAATATCGGCAAAAGTTAAATATTACGGCATGTGGACAGAGGAAAAGAATGGGCAAGCAAACAAGCCTATGACATATGCTAGAAGTTTCCTTTTTCTGACAAAAATCATGACAGGTAAAGGAGTATATTACTTCAGTTTTTGTGACATTTGTTCTTTGAGATCACCATGCCGATTCGTTAACGACAACATTCGTAAAGAAGGACAATGTAAAAGCTGTATTTGTCTGTCTGTCTGTCTGTCTGTCTGTATGTGTCTGTCTGTCTGTCTATCTGTCTGTCTGTCTGTCTGTCCGTCTGTCTGTCTGCACAGTTCTACTGGAAATGAATACAGATCTTATTGGATTGTACGCAATTCAATGCACTTACAATTTCATATACATACAGGCGATACGTGTAGGAACATCACACGATGATTGAAAGGCCTTGCTGTTTGTCTTTATGACAGATATTCAGTTTACATTCGGTACTTTTAGTACCTGGGTCTAATAGTATATCCTGGTGTCTCACTTATATATCATGAAGTGTAGTCAATAAACGACTTTATTGGATTATGTGTACCCCGGGCTACAGACAATTGTTAGTTGTCTGTGCCTGGGCTAATCATTGAGATTAATACGTTCCTCTTTGAGGAGGCACTGTCCCCATACCTAGCCATATCTCGTTTCGTTTCTATTGTAAATAAGTTTATTGTTGAAGGAATGCATTTTTGCAAACCAGATCCAATTGTATGGATGGCGCAAGTGTTCAGCGAGTCTTGGGATTGGATGGTGACGTAAAAAGGTGTGTGGTTTACGTCGATGTAGGAATTGTATACCATGTGCTACTTTCTCGAGACGGTTATTGACATGTGTTGTCTTACTACATCTGTGTATTCTGCACAGCTATAAATCCCCAAGTAGATTACAGGACATGCCTGTAACAGGCCTTATGTAGATCCTACAACGTAGTTATTAGTGAGTCAAGTGCCGGTCTAGGATTTGTAAATTTGGTAGCATTTTAAATACAGACATGTAACAGGTCTGCCTTGGTAAATGTATGTATACAGGTGTGTAATGTGTGACTGTACATTGCTGTGATCACGTGACTGAAACAGGACTGTACACATAAATATGTATCCAGCGAAATGTGTACAGGAACTGTTAAAGGTCTGTCAACATAGTCAGATTTCAGGACTGTATTTAATAGCGACATGTAACAGCTGTGTCGGTAAAGGTACCAGGAGTGTAATTTCTGACTGTATACATTGCTGCGATCACAGGTATGTACACATTTGTGTGTGTGTGTGTGTGTGTGTGTGTGTGTGTGTGTGTGTGTGTGTGTGTGTGTGATATCATAAATGTGTATCCAGAGATGTGTTCACACGAGCTGTCAATTTGGTCAGATTCCAGGACTGTTTTTTACAGACATGTAACAGGTCTGTTGGCGTAGGTATGTATACAGGAGTGTGATTCCTGGTAATACCTAACAGACAGATTACCATATGTGAAAACACGTTTGGCTTACATTATGGTAAAAATCAGATCTGTGACACAGCTGTGTACACAATCCATGTATACAGACATGTTCACACATGAAATGTCACATCTAGAAACGACATATGCCTGTATATACATCAATGTATCAGCAGTGCACCCACAAATACAGTAATGTAACCACACCTCTATTGACAGATCGATCTGTAGGTACAGCTCTGTTACAATCGTGTGCCATCTTCACTGACACAGACCTGTATCACAGGAATTACAGGGTCTGACCTGTCCCAGGGGCGAAATGTTATTTGGTGTGTACGCCACCTTTTATGAAACGACAGTGATAAATCACCAAGTACTGTATAAAAATAATTCATTCTAGTAAATTCTAACCTTGTGTCATATTTATAATAGTTAATGTCGACACCAGTACAGTATATTATGCATTGTATGCAAGACCCATGATGCCCACTTGAGATAAAGTTTATTATTATAGGACTCTAAAATAAATCATGTGCTCAAATAAAATAAAATTTACGAGGAGATAGCGTCTAATAACCCAATTTTAAACACAGGGTAATAAAAAATCTTACAAAATGAAAAATAGGCCGCGCCGACCGAGTAGTTACATCAACATAAATTGTCAGAAGTTCTTGGTCTTCCTCGTTTGACAACCACCTTGACGAATTTGAAATGAAGAATGCAAAGGAAGTATCATGACAAAATTTAAATAGTGTAATGGTTAAGATGTTTTTTAGCAGCTATTGGCCCATTCATCTAGACTCCCATGTGTCTTGTGTGATTAATAATCCGGATACCAGGGTGGAAATATCCGTAAAGAATCCAATCAAATTTCTTCTTGATACTTCAATGACTTAATGACTCTCAAACTTCCTTTCAAACCTTTCCTAGCTGACCTTTTCTATCAATTGTTTGTAATCTATAGTTTTATGGTTCTATATATAATGAAGAATATGACCACAACCATTCTCGTAAAAGAATCCCAAGGAGTATGGAGTACGTGATTTATAAATGTGTTGTCCCTTATCCAATCCACACTTCGGGTTAGGGTGCTAACACGATTTGCGCCATGGTTCTGGCTTCGTTTTGTGGTTACAATTATATCACCTGACTCACTTTGGGGTCGCTTCCGTTGATGTCGGGAGCAGCGTCAAGATCATATCAAATAAAACATACTGTTTTACGCGATTATGTTTATAAGGTGTGGTCTAATAAGGCTAGCAAAATAAGGTAACGAACAGAATTTACGGCAAGGGGGGGGTATGAAAAAAATTGGGCGGGGGAAGGGGCTTGTAAAAATTCTGATGGTCTGAAAGGGGGTAACGTAATAGGTTGTTCATGATCAGGCCGCGGAACCAAATTTAACCCTAGGAGCAGTCGTTTACCCAGCACATTTGCAAATTTTATTTCGACTTTGCCTCAATAATTTCTTACTATTTTGAACTATCATGTTTGTGTATTATACGCCTTAATCCCTAAAAGGTTATTGAAGACAATATTCATCTATTGTATGGCTTTCAATAATGTGTGGTTTGAAATTTTACACCTCTAAATGGCATCCTACATGTCTTCACTTTCAAAAAAGTGCTCACCCTGGGAGTAGGACACCCCTTCCAACGCCCTCTCCCCTAGCGATCATTATAATGACGCTGTTTTTCTCTCACATCAAACATTACATGAAAAGTCTAATTTATCCACTTTTACCCACCTTTTACCCTACCTGTGACCCAGCTAACCACCATCTTTGTCCAGGGGTAGTATGAGACGTAGTACCACTTTTGACTGTCTACAACCCCCAGAGGAGAGATCACCGTGGGTATAATTCTATTAACCTAAACAATTTCTGAAGCCTTTTCTTGGGTTTATTCCGGGGGGGGGGGCATGAAATGTTTGAAATCGCGAAAAGAGGGGCTGCGAAAACATTTTTTGACCAAAATATTTTCTCCTCAGGTCCCTCCCTTACCGTAAATTTTGCTCGTTCCTTAAAGACAACATTTTTGAATAGCCACAGCAGTGTTCTTGGCCACCATAAAATGTGACATTTTACTATGATAGGATAAGTGTTTACAACTATTGTTTACAACTATCTATGATAAGAAAACGACTGATATATGGCCAGTTTGCACACACTATAATCAGGTGAAAGTTCATGTACTTCATATACTGTCTCTTAATGAGAAATGTAATTCGACAGCATTTTTAAAGTGAACTTTTAGCATGGTGTCATTCAACATGAATTTCCTTTCAAAATCCGTTCTTCGCGAAAATGACAGACATCTGCTTTTCGCTTAGACTGAAAAATAGAAATCTCAACAAAAGAGAATAGATTTTCAAAATAGTAACCCGGGGTAAAATTACAACAATGTTGAAAAAGATATGTTGCAACATATCAGAGAGGTTTTTACTGTCATAAACCATAGATCCGTAAGTTTGAAGGTCTTCCATCGAGTAAGCCGTATGGATATTTCAGGGGGAGAAAAATAAATCAATAAATCAATGACAAGCGACCCGAAGGTCCTTGAAGGTGAGTAGATGTGTGGCTGGTTTTATTAGCTGTATTTCAGTACGCTTATAGGGGGGCCTAGACATGTCATTTTCACCAACCTTTCACTTCCCATATTTCTTTAACATTTTCGGCGCGTTTTTTTCTCTGACGTGCTAAAAACCGTTTTGAAAATATAAATTTCATTCCGTTGAGGGGGGGGGGGAGAAGGAGGCAAAAAATACTCACCTTTAGTTTGAGGTTATGATCGGTCAAATTCGTAGAGTAATCCCACGATGCAAGCGAGGAGCGCGATCTGACTTCTTGGGCCCTGGCGGTGTACTTATCGAGGAAGGCTTGTGCTTGAGTTTCGGGGTAAGTTGGTGTTGGGTCGTCTGCTGTACACAGCGTACAACACATGCCCACCAGGACCACGAACAACAAGGAATCTCGATTCGTTTTCCAGGATGACATTTTTAACGATCTGGACCAAATCAATGCAAGATGTTTGTGTGACGGTGACCCCAAATATATGATAATATATATAAATGTCACAAAGGTATAAATAAGGTAGAGTTCGTACCGTAAGTGACGTCATGAATAAATAACTTTTACCAGGTACCCGTATTTAAAAGGTCACAGTCTGTAACCTTGTCGTTTTGAAGATGTTTCGTGTGTTTCATTATGATGTATCCGTATACTCTTCAAACTGTTAAATATGTTGAATTATGTTCATCAACTGGAAGACCACTCACCAGGTGTCCAGACATAATATGGTGTAATGGTGTAATTTAGCTAGTACCTAAAAAATATTCTAAAAAACTGTCATCAAGTGTGCTCACTCAAACACATCTATCACACTGTGTACAAAGGGTCTCTTTGTTCATGAATAAGTTTTATGTGTGTATTCTAGATCCGTACTCTGACTTCAACTGAAATTGGGTGTCAGTTAGAAGAGCCTACACCATTGCAAAGTTTAGTATATAAATAACGGCATGTGTATATAGCCTTGTACCGATATCTTTTAGGTGGCCGGCTTTGTTTGTTTGTGTCACAGTGTACATAAAACAATAAATCCGCTCTCAAACCTCTTTTGTTTTGATGTTGTTTTTTGGTCATGGTGTATTTCCATCAAGCTTTAACATCTTACTAAAGGATGTCATAACATGTATTTTTCACTATGATAGTATTATGTCAAAAGCTTCTAGACTTTTTAATTTGTTAAAGCTAATGTGTTTCTTTCACAATAATTACCGTAAAGAGGACAATGCTTACCGTACAAACGACAGTGCTTACCGTAAAGAGGTCAGTAGTTACCTTACAGAGGACAGTACATCGAGTCATGTAGCGACGTATTATTACGTAAGTCATGTGAGTTTATTATTATATTTATCAAACTTAAAATCACTCAACCAGACAGGAGAAAGATTGTCAATAAATGCTTGCTTAGTAGTTAATTTATTTACATTTCTCTGATCAACACCGTCCGTTTGTTTGTTTCTTTATTCAATCCTCCACTTGTAGTCATCCATAACAGAACAGACAGAATCACATTTTTTGCTATTTTTTTTCAATTCATCTATTTCAAGTGGCCCCTTCAAAACAACATGACTCTTTGCTAAAATATTAATCAAATTCATGAATGATTCATTAATTAATTAATATTGGTGTTCTCGTAAACTTAGAACATTTTCAAAATACAATAAAGAGATTTTTCAATGCCAGAAACATCTATTTCAATTTAGTTATCTAGTTGAATATATATATACATATATATATATATATATATATATATATATATATATATATATATATATATATATATATATATATATATATATATATATATATATATAGTAAATAGTATCAAACTCGTAGAATAGAGTGCTCGATGCTTGGGTAAGCAGGGCGGGAATAATCAAAGTAGGTTGGTTGGAACTTGAGGTGCTTGGTTGTAACTCCGAGTTTCACGCTCAATGCGTTCATCAGACAACTGTCAGCTACTCGTTGTGTTACTGTATTTATATGTGTAAGGTGTGAAAGAATTTATTGGCAGTTAATTGTGTATTGTTTCTATGCATACAAGGGGTCCTCAGATTTGTCAGGTGATGTTACTTTTGAAGTTCGCTATGTAGAACTTGTTTTCGTGTCGGCACTTTGAGATGAGTTCAGATTTTTTGTTGAGAAGTGTTTGTTTGTCGGCGTTGAGGATGCAGAGTTTTTCAGTTAGGCAGAGGTCGCATCGTTTGGTTTCGTTACTGTATGGTCGTGCTCTCTGTGATATAGACCAGTCTACATTGAACGTTTTTTTATTTCTTTTCAGCTGCCAGATGTATTTCGAAAGTTCAGTGCTGTTTGCGTATTTTTCGTGTCTGAAGGTTAGGTTGTGGTTATTGTATCTTTGTTTGAAGGCATGTTCAGTCAGGCCGATGTACAGTTTGGGGGGTTGGTTGCATTCCTCTCTTTTTACTTCTGCGTTGTAGATTATACTGGTGGTCAGGCAGCTTTCCTGTAGGGGGCATGTACTTTTATTTCGGCAGTTGCAGGATTTCTCTTTGGTCGTTGTGTTGTTGTTCGCGATTTTGTTGTTATGTGTTTTGATGATGTTGGCGACGTTTGGCATGCAGCTGTAACTGACTTTCATTGTATTTTGGTTGAAGATCTTGTGTAGGGTTGATTTCTTTGGGAAATGTTTCCTGATGAGTTTTAGAAATATTCCCCCAATGCTTGTTCTGACGTTAGAGCTGAATGGTGGGTTGAACCAGATGATGTTACGCTGGCGGGTTCTTTTTCTAGGTGCTTGTGGGTTGTTAGTGTAGGATATTTTCTCTGTGTAACCGCTGTCCTTCAGTGCGTTGTAGTACAATGGTGCTGACTGACTGAAGATTTCAGCATCATACGAGATGGTGGTTAAACGTCTGCTTATCGATGCGGGTAGGTTCTTGGTGATGTTTGGTGGGTGGTTGGATTGCTTGTGGATATATACTGGTCGATCGTTTGGTTTTCGGTAGGGGTAGTGTTTTCCAGTGTTTAAGTCGAGCGTGATGTCCAGAAAATTCGTTATTTTCTGATTGGTTTGGGCGGTGATTTTAAGGCCGAGTTCCTGAAATGTTTTATTCATGTGTTTCCTAATTTGATCAGCTTTTCTTCCCGAGGTGTTGTGCAGGGCAGCTAGACCATCGTCTCTGTATAGGCCGATGTTTTCTTTCTTGTGCGTTTTAGCCAGTGTGTTCAGGATGTAGATGCCAACCAGTTCGCATATTTCGGCTCCGTCGGAGCCGAAATATGCGAACTGGTTGGCATCTACATCCTGAACACACTGGCTAAAACGCACAAGAAAGAAAACATCGGCCTATACAGAGACGATGGTCTAGCTGCCCTGCACAACACCTCGGGAAGAAAAGCTGATCAAATTAGGAAACACATGAATAAAACATTTCAGGAACTCGGCCTTAAAATCACCGCCCAAACCAATCAGAAAATAACGAATTTTCTGGACATCACGCTCGACTTAAACACTGGAAAACACTACCCCTACCGAAAACCAAACGATCGACCAGTATATATCCACAAGCAATCCAACCACCCACCAAACATCACCAAGAACCTACCCGCATCGATAAGCAGACGTTTAACCACCATCTCGTATGATGCTGAAATCTTCAGTCAGTCAGCACCATTGTACTACAACGCACTGAAGGACAGCGGTTACACAGAGAAAATATCCTACACTAACAACCCACAAGCACCTAGAAAAAGAACCCGCCAGCGTAACATCATCTGGTTCAACCCACCATTCAGCTCTAACGTCAGAACAAGCATTGGGGGAATATTTCTAAAACTCATCAGGAAACATTTCCCAAAGAAATCAACCCTACACAAGATCTTCAACCAAAATACAATGAAAGTCAGTTACAGCTGCATGCCAAACGTCGCCAACATCATCAAAACACATAACAACAAAATCGCGAACAACAACACAACGACCAAAGAGAAATCCTGCAACTGCCGAAATAAAAGTACATGCCCCCTACAGGAAAGCTGCCTGACCACCAGTATAATCTACAACGCAGAAGTAAAAAGAGAGGAATGCAACCAACCCCCCAAACTGTACATCGGCCTGACTGAACATGCCTTCAAACAAAGATACAATAACCACAACCTAACCTTCAGACACGAAAAATACGCAAACAGCACTGAACTTTCGAAATACATCTGGCAGCTGAAAAGAAATAAAAAAACGTTCAATGTAGACTGGTCTATATCACAGAGAGCACGACCATACAGTAACGAAACCAAACGATGCGACCTCTGCCTAACTGAAAAACTCTGCATCCTCAACGCCGACAAACAAACACTTCTCAACAAAAAATCTGAACTCATCTCAAAGTGCCGACACGAAAACAAGTTCTACATAGCGAACTTCAAAAGTAACATCACCTGACAAATCTGAGGACCCCTTGTATGCATAGAAACAATACACAATTAACTGCCAATAAATTCTTTCACACCTTACACATATAAATACAGTAACACAACGAGTAGCTGACAGTTGTCTGATGAACGCATTGAGCGTGAAACTCGGAGTTACAACCAAGCACCTCAAGTTCCAACCAACCTACTTTGATTATATATATATATATATATACACCGATATATATATTATGGTAGTTCGATTTGTCATGACATTTAAGTTTAAACTAGCGTATTACGAGGTCATATGTGAATAGTCTGTAAGGTAAGCCGTGATGAGGCGCCCTCACACATCGATCAACTCCTCTCACACCGGTGAGGGCGGAACAACACAACGTATCTTACATTCCAGTGTGAACAAGGAATCAATGAAAGGCGCCCCCATACATTCAGTTTGCAAATCTTTTGTTTACGTAATTCGACTACCATACAACAATAGGAAAGTGGATAATTGTGCCCCAAACAACCATACATAGACTGCGATTTTAAAACTTCTTTGGAATCAAAAGATGTGATTTATCGAGATAAGCTAAGGACAAGAGATAATAGATTCAATACATGTTTCATATTCTGCGATCCACGAAATATATGAAAATCGTTTCAAGGAAATCGAAAATATACAGCTAAATTATTCTAAGGAAAGTTGAAAACAGTAGAAATAATAAATTTCATAATATATTATGGCTTACGAGGTAAGATTCAACCCGACGAACGAAAACCTCCACTTAGTAAAGAAAAGAAAACCAATATACGCAAAGATAAGTTTATATCCGGGGTAATACAAGCTAAATAATCTACCAGGTTAAAAATTAAAAGAGAAGACTTTCCCTCGTCATCATGCGTACGTCATCTTTTAAAGCATGAGAATCACCAATGATAAACCAATCAACGTCATTGACATAGAGGGCGTGATAGTGAAACCGCCGTCTGGATCTGGTTTGTTGGTTGGCTGTGGTGCTGTTGGAGGAAAGAATAAAGTGTTTTAATTGTTTACGTGGAATATTTGTACATGTACAGATTGTGACGACAGATAGCAGTAGTACAAAGACTGTACAAAGACTGAAAGATTGAAAGACTGAAAAAGAAGGGTTTCCAATACACTACCTAGGCATGGAGTTTGCTCTACTATCAGATAGCTTGTACATAATACTTTATTCGCTGTGTATGCCCCTCATTCTGTTCTAGTTCTGTTTTCATTTACTACTAAGGTGACATATTATCCCATTTGGCTGGGAGGTTGTGTATTGTAACTTTTTTTGTAGATTTGCCATACTTTACCCCCACATCACTATAATAATCTACTCCTAGACTAATAAATATATGCAGTAAAACCTGTCTAAATCGCCCTTGAGTGGGACAAAAGTTCATATTCAGTGGGAATGTTAGCGAGGTCGGTATTCAAAGTAGACAGTGGTCGATCGGTTTTTCAAGGGTTTCTCATCATTCGTTTCTATGAGTGAAGTCGGTTTATGAAGGGGTCACAGTTTTAATATATACATATTGTGTGTATGTGTGTGTGTGTGTGTGTGTGTGTGTGTGTGTGTGTGTGTGTGTGTGTAAGGGTGTGTGTGTGTGTGTGTGTGTGTGTGTGTGTAAAGGCTTCTCACTGCTCAATGCAATATTAGGAGGAGAACATAATAGACTTCATTCAAGAAATTAGGAGGTCCTCAGCAATTACTCAGGATAGGGACCTCGTAATTTCTAGAACTACGTGTATATATAATTATATATTCGCTCTCTGTACACACACACACACACACACACACACACACATACGTACATACATACATACATACATACATACATACATACATATATATATATATATATATATATATATATATAATCAAACATCGGTATATATATATATATATATATATATATATATATATATATATATATATATATATATATATATATTCTTTCTCTCTTACCAGGGTCAGTTGGTGGCTCTTCATCATACGGTCTCCATGTACAATTTGCGTCCCATCCAATCTCACCGATTATCTCCAGATCTTTCAGTTCTCTGTTTAGCCATTTGTCCAATGGTTTGAAGTATTTCAAGAATGGTCCAGACTCCATCTTTGTTGTACCAGCAATAGCCATCATGGCTTTCGGCCATGGCATACTTCTACCAAGCTTTAACATATCACTGACAAAGGAAAGTAAAGAAAACATATTTGTATGCGAGTGTACGATAGTTTCTAGACTTCTTTGGATCTTTTGGTCTTTTCTCGCCATGAATATATCTCGCTGTCTCCGTCTCTCTCCATCGTTGCGCCACACCCTATCTCTATATCAGTATACCCTTCGATTTTGCCTAAAGCTCTCTCGTTTTTCTCTACCTTGCTCTCACTCTCTCTGTCTCTCAATCTTTTTCGGTCCCTCTCGTTCTGCCTCTTTGCCCCCCCCCCCCTCTGTCCTAGGGGTCTCTGTCTGTCTGTCTGTCTGTCTGTCTGTCTGTCTGTCTGTCTGTCTGTCTCTCTCTCTCTCTCTCTCTCTCTCTCTCTCTCTCTCTCTCTCTCTCTCTCTCTCTCTCTCTCTCTCTCTCTCTCTCTCTCTCTCTCTCCCTCCCGTTTTTGTAATGAAGTTTACGGATAAATATAAATAAAACATTGTGCATTGGTAAACCCTCCCCCACCCCCACATATCGCCATGTGATAAAGTGTTTTGAGAAATACTTACCCAAGTAATTGACCAGCATCAGAAGAGTTGTAAAAATCACATTTGTACAAATCTCCTTCCCATCCCTTAGCAGCACACATGGCTTCATAGAATTGAAACTGAATAAACGTACGGGTGTAATACCTGATAAAAAAGAATTCGAATATCATCAAAAGTGTGCAAATGTCATTGCAAGAATGCAAAAAAAAAGTGTACGCTCGTTAATAAATGTCCTATCCTTCGTCAGCAATGTAATAGTAAATACGTGGGCACTCCCCCAACGTTGCCTTATTACAAGTCAATGAGAAAGTGTGAATATAAAGATGGCAAGAACTGCAGCTGGTCATTTCATTTACCTCAAAAACGACCAGTCGGTAGCCACGTGATACAATGCAACGGGATCCAAGTCTTTCTCGGTTCTTGGATATGGTTCAACGACACCAAGTACTTTATGTCTGAGAAAGAATAAAAAAAATTCTGGTAGAACAATATTGTCACTTTTTACTAAGATACTGTTTTAACAGTTCAAATTATTTATCGCAAAAACGTGCACATGTAGGTATGGATGGACTATATATATTTTCCGTAAAACTATATATTTATGAGGTAACGGGAAGAAAATTATTTTAAAGGAGACGTGGGTGTCATAGGAGATTGTTCTCTTACAACTGTATTTTAGGTACAACACGTTTCAAGTTACCGTTCACTGTACTGGCTCTGTTTGATACAGCCATGCAGAAACAGACGAGAAACTGTACATGCTGTCCGGGTCTACCATCGAAAGCATGCTACGCATGCTGGTGTAATTTTATAATTCACTTACTTCAAATCCCAAAACGCTTCCGTCCATTTTTCATAGGGAATGTTGTCACGGAATACTTCCCATCGCCATTTCTCCAGACCGATACTGAACGGTAAAGTTGCAACCATAGTCAGTGCCTGCTTCATCAGAAAGTTTATATCGGATTCTGATTTGGGGGTGGCGATAGGAAAGAATGAGAGAGACATGGGTTTATTTTTATTACAACGAAATTTCACAAATTTCCGATTGTTAAAAACAGTATTTAATATTTTAATGTCGATCAAACGTTCTTGATTCAACTTCGAAGTAATATTGTCTGCAGCCAACAACTGTATGACATAAGAAATACGAATTTATACGTGCATAAACACACTGATAAATGGGGCCGCTTATTACTTATTTTGACATGTAGGTGTTTCTGGTTGTCTGTATTAGTCTTTTTGGTTTGTTTGTACTTTCTTCTGCCATATTTTCCTTTTCCCTTCTTATAAAATGAAGAAAAAATATTTATCAAAGAGAAAAAAAGAAAGAAATATGTATAAATGAGAAAAACGTTGAGGGCGTGGTATTTGCATAATCTAACTTCAAATGTGACTAGAACCAGACGAAGAAATTTATTAGCGGCTAGAATTAAAAACAATTCACGAAGACATTTCTCAAGAACGTTTGTTTTTGTTCCTACCGTAGTCGTCGGGTAGTTCATGTAATAAACCCACGTCATACAGATGTTGTGGCGTTGCTGCTGAGAGAGCGATGACCTCGCCGACCGCTTCGTGAAATCCTTCGTTAGCGCCATCACGGAAAGCTACAGGTAGATCTGCATACTGTAGAAAGTATTGAATGTGACCCATTTCATGGTGAAGGGTCATTAGGTCATCCATATTGACATCCGAACACATCCTAACCCTGAGAGAAAAAATATATAAACTGAATGTCTTCAGTAAAGACAAGACAGGAAGATTTGTGTTCCTTTAAGCATGGCCTGCTCTTGACGTTACAAGCCACGGTAGTGAATGAAGTGTGATCGATGAAGACAGTGCCTTCTCGTGGTAAAACCTCAAACTCTCTATTGTACATAACAATGAAAATATAGGTTCAGGAGCAAATAAACAGCATTCATACTAATACGCCGGCCTAATGCTTACACAATGCATGGAACATTAATTTACAAAGTGTGTTTAATATCAAACACCTGACCAGTCCTTGGGATTACCACGATCAGATGTCAAGAATTGATGTAGGCACACAGACAGACAGACAGACAGGCAGACAGACAGACAGACAGACAGACAGGCAGGCAGACAGACAGACAGACAGACAGACAGACAGACAGCACATGCAAGGTTATAAGATTACGGAATTTATGACAAATACGTACGTTGTAAAGAAAGATATACACAGGCAATTGCAAAGGAGTGACATACAGATATTTGCACAAAGGAAGACGTAGTTTGAGCACGAAAAAGAATAACAACTTGACAGAGAATGCTAATCGAAAAAACATGTGGCATGATAAAACATAAAATACATACTTTAATATCATTCAAGATCAAGACAAATATGCATGACTGAATTCTCTTGACATATCTTAGAGCCAGAGATACTGGTGACAAAGTATTGGTTATCCAGGCTTCTTCTGCTACCCCCCCCCCCCCGAGTCGGGGACAATATACCAATACACCGTCCGTGATTGGAACAAGATGGCTGCACAGAGAGGATGACCCACAACATGACCCCTACCGCAACTCTTGCTTAGAGTATATTAGTCCTCTTAAAAAAGATCATTTTCAAAACTTCTTTACCATGATTTCCATATACATTCAGAAAACGAAAATCAGAAACCATTTTAATCCAATCAGAAACTGAGTCCAGTGGCAGTCGCCATCATAGTTCCCAATCACTGCATCACCCTGCTTTTATTGCCACAGACTCTCTTCTGGGGACAGTGAAATCTAGAAGAAGTCTGGGTAACCAAGACTACTGGTGATATGGTTCGGGATCGGAGACGGTAAATATGAGTTTTTACTTCCTGTTGGTGATCTCAGAGAGTGGTATAACAACCCATCCTCACATATACAAGCTCCTACACAACACTACCATAAAAAGGGTCGACCTCCACAACTTCCGGTCTAACTTTCCAAGTAGGGATGCATTCAGTGGGGGCCATATTGGATTTTGTCGTAAAAACAAAGTATTCAAATACTAACGCTAGACATCGTATTTAAGGGAAGATTTGTTAATAAACGTTGCAAATATGAATTACTTTTTCTGTTCGGCGAAATTTCTATATCAATAGAACTATATTTTATTACTATGTAAATGAAAATTGGTCGCTGGTTGACATACCAACTATACACCTTTGTATATATGCGATGTACTAGCTTTGACGGAATTGTACGTAATCTTAATTTGACGGAATATATTTCCGAATTGAGCCTGTGTATGTTTATCGATGAATTAATTAGTATTAACTTCATGAATGTTTTATGTTAAATATGCATTTCAAAAAAGGTAGGGAATGTGTCACTTAAACTCTGTGATAGGGCAAATGTGGCAGTCATGGAGGGCAACGGTGTATATCACCGATACGTATTACCTTGCCCCATCCTAACATCCGTTGTATTCCCTTATAGACTCCGCCTACCTGAAGTCTCTTTGATTGTAGAAATCCCAAGCTGTTGCATGACATTCAACTTGTCTACCATCATCTGGTCTTGTCAGCATAGACTCGTCCCAGAAATCTTGAGGAGCTGGCATCAGTCCCATGGAAACAAAGAAATCATCGGCTAATTCCGTCATTGTTTCGGCCGTGTAGCCCTGAAAACAGTAAAAGGGCATAGTTTTTAACCTGCATTCGTTCATTGAGATTAACTTTATTGGGAAATTTAATATGAATACGATACCGGATGGATTTCATTATTTAAGGAATTTAAAATTTCTTTGAATGTTTATTTGATGTGAAAGAACGTGTTTCAGATTAAACGATGTGACTTTAACGAAGGGTAACGTAATGAAACACGTCTCATTTACCTGTTCTATTAATTCATCTGTGACGTCCACATTGGCTGCATCTGGATATGGTACAACAAGACTATACAGATTGGTCCAAAAGCGACCCCACATGTCACCTGTAGAAATGAGAAGTGGATCTCGCTGAAATGTCTGGATAAACCAGTCCAGCCGACTACACTGTAGTCAGACAGACATAGAGACATGGCCAGAGCTAGTCAGACGGGTACAATGAGATGGACGGACGGACGAACGAACGGACAGACAGACAGACAGACAGACAGACAGACAGACAGACAGACAGACAGACAGGCAGACAGGCAGGCAGGCAGACAGACAGACAGCGTACCTAATAAATTGGCTGGTAGGCATCCTCCATCCCTGTTTATTTTATCTCCATAGACATCTTTCAACCTGTAACGTACATATGTGTGTAGTTTTTCATAGAGTGGCAAAATATCAAAATACATCTGCCACATGTCTTCCTCTAAATCTTCGTCTTCGTCCATATCGTTCTCGAAATTTCCTCTCCAGTAAGCACCGTAATCACTGTAACCTGGATAATAAAATACTTAGATCTTTGTGATTTGTACCACTTTGTCGTAGTGGTTATCATAGTAACAAGACTTTATATTCCAAACCAAACTACTCAACACTGATATGCTGTTAATTGGTGTCTTACAATGGTACTAAAACTATATGGTATTCTAAATTCGGTCACAAAATGGCGATAAAGGCAACCTCTGACATTTGTGCTAGGTCTAGTTACAATGAGCTGTGAATGGCAGATATTTTAATGTTCACAGATGCATGGACATGGATCATTCATAACACACACACACACACACTATCGTAGTCATATCCCCTAGCCTGTGCCTTCTGTTAATCTTTATCAAACTTGTGATTCATGAGGGTAGTCTTCTTTTCCTCACAGATTTTACAGTCTGCTCTGTCGTCAGTATAATTGATATCACATACCATTAAGTACGGATGCTTGATTCTTCAGTCTTACGTAATCCACGTACACATCTCGTAGTTTTCTCCCAGTGTCATCTCTCCAGTGTTTCCATACCCACAGTCGTTGAGTATAATTAGTCGAAGTGGCCATGATGTTTGTCAAAACTAGAAAGACAACAACATATGAACACCTGTCAGTGATGACAAGTCGTATCATCCGATGAAGTCACGATTTGTATTTTTGTTGTATTTACACACTTTTCTGGTTTTGCCATAGTGGCATTATCTGTAATTCCTTTGTTCTTTTCCTGATATATTCTTACGTCAAATTCTAAACATTGATTTCTTCTTTCCTAAAGTAATTGTCAACTTTTGAAACTGAATTGTTCTTGTCCCACTGTATCTGTCGTCAACTTCTAAAAACTGTTTTATTCTTTCCTGAAATATCTGTCGTCCACTTCTAAAACTTTTCCCCCTAAACTATCTGTCTTCACTTTCTAAAATTACTACATGACAATTTCATCAATTCATAAAAATTGATTTGATCTTGTACTTGCCCGGATCTTGCAAATAACATTCCTTTTCGTCCCATGGTACACACACTTGTCCCAAGGCATACGTTAAACTCATGTTAGACAAAACATCCTGTAACTGTGTCCATAAAGAAAATGATTGAAACATATGTGAGGAGGAGGCGAATGGGGGGGGGGAGTGGATGGAATATAATTATCTTTTAACATTAAATGCCCTTATTTTCAGGTTCATATTGAATGTGAAAGTTGAATCTGGATTTAACCGAAGTTCATGTTTTTATCGCCACAAAAACGGTTTTAGTAGTTGGAGTAATCTATCAAATATATTTTAAATATATAACAGAAGTATTAAACCAATAAGAACCATAACATTATGATATCCCTTTAAAAGACATTTACCTCGTTGAAGTCCTCATCTGGTAAGATTGAGTCGCCGATGTCATAGATGAACCCAAGTTCCCTGGCCATAGAGGCGTTGTATAATTCCAAGTCGTTAATGAATGTTGAAACGTTGTGATGTGCTTCTAGGGCGAAGGCTGCAGATTTCACTTCTTCTGCTTGCTAAAGGAAATAATCAAAGTATTGCGATAACTTAAAGTCTGATTTCAAAACACCATATGAGTGAAGGCTTGAAATGAAGATGTAAGCTATGATTAAAAAGAGGGGTACGTGAAAATATATTAAATGCCCCTGCTTCTTTAATTGTATCCATGATAACCCTGGTAGCAATTGGGAGGAACAGTAGGAAACCCTTCATAACATTTTGTGGGAAAGGCTGAGTGGGCCATGGAAATCAATGTTGTCTCAGTTACTCAGATCCCTCTGATTTCACCCTAACCCCAGTTTTAATGTGGCCCAAGAACAAATAAATGTGTAAATCACTAGATGGAGACCTAGAGTAGTCTGATAGATAGAATACTGTATGTATGTATGTATGTATGTATGTATGTATGTATGTATGTATGTATGTATGTATGTATGTGTATATGTATGTATGTATGTATGTATGTATGTATGTATGTATGTATGTATGTATGTATGTATGAATATATGTATGTACGTATGTATGTATGTATGTATGTATGAATATATGTATGTATGTATGTATGAATATATGTATGTATGTATGTATGTATGTATGTATGTGTGTGTGTGTATGTATGTATGTATGTATGTATGTATGTATGTATGTATGTATGTATGTATGTATGAATATATGTATGTATGTATGTATGTATGTATGTATGTATGTATGTATGTATGTATGTATGAATATATGTATGTATGTATGAATATATGTATGTATGTATGTCTCACATTTTCATGTGTTTCATCAGTTATGTATTGTATGTATGTATGGAGTGCAATACCCAATGCACGTTAAAGTACAATGTACACCTTTCGTAAAGTGTTGCCGTCTTACATTTTTATTTTTTTTTTTTTGTTATTCTGAGCAGCAGCGAACCAATTTGCTTGGCCAATTAGGAGATCTCTTTGTCATTTATTCCTGAAGTGACTATTGTTCGCAATTGCACTACATATACAAAAAAAAAATGTATGTATGTATGTATGTATGTATGTATGTGTGTGTATGTGTGTGTGTGTATGTATGTATGTATGTATGTATGTATGTATGTATGTATGTATGAATATATGTATGTATGTATGTCTCACATGTTCATGTGTTTCATCAGTTCATCGGATGTCAACAGCTGATGGATGGATGTATTAGTATGTTATGAGCTGTCAGTTTAGTAAGCTATGGAAAGTACAATCATAAAAGAAAAAAAAATCCAGCAAAACTAGTCCTATCCCAGGAGGTCACTTTCATGTACATGTGTATAGTTAAAAATGACCTTGAAGGGAACAGCAGGAATTTGCTGACAAACTGTACAAACATGCAAGTTGTGGTTACTCACCATATTGAGTTAGTAATGTGCTGAGTGTGCTTGATATGTGATAAAAATGATATAATGGATATTATATAGAAATTGTGTTCTCTATTTTGATACGAGAAAACAAATTAGTGTTTCAAAATATATGTCGAGCGAGATATTATGCATTTCTATGGTACAGAGTAATCAAAATACTGCCATATTTTAAAGTCTGTCACCATTATTTCGATATTGTGATAACTAGTTCTAAAGAACAGAGTTGTTGAAGTTTTCATGGAGGAAGTTCAAAAAACAATATTCATGACAAATTAGTTTGACGCTTGATATGTGTACATAGGTTTCACTGATGTGTGAAAAGAAATGTATTTTATTTTTATATTCATTACTGCTGGAGACAGCAAAAGTAGGAAGTAAAATTACCATCAAAAGTCAATATATAAATATCCTTACTCGTACTCATAACAGTATATATTTACCAAATAATAACTCTGGTCCCCAGTTACTGTTTTGTTTCCGGTCGCAAAATTATTTGTTGTTGACCAACCTTATCACGAGCCTACCTGTAGATAGGAGAATAGACCCTACACTTGTAGGATTGTAGAGTATATGATAGTACTAACGCTGCATCACCATTCCCGATATCCTACCTGACATTTTGATTTTACGAATTTTTGCTCGTCCACAAAAAAGGAGTTGGAGGAGTGAAAATCCAAAATGTTCGGAAATAGTCCTGACTAGCAGTAGTTCTACATGTCGACAGGTACCGATTCCAACACGTAGACAGCCCGGGTCCAAGATAATAACTATAAATTCACTATCACTAGTCGATTTATAAATGCATTGGAGTATTACCAAAATTAAAACATTTACAGACCATATTTTTTCACATATATTCTTAGTAAAACACCAAGTGAGCGTCATATCAGTTTAAAGCAAAGACAGGTCACATCATGATATGAGACCGTACAAGTGCATTACAGTAGGGCATAGCTGCAATAATTGTAGCGTTCAAATCAAATCAAATAAAATGCTACAATTCCTGTGACTCGAGGTAAATGCAAATAGACGAGATCATGCTGAATACGTGAGCGAGATGTCAGCGAACTGCACTTAACTTTGAATAAAAATGTGTCCCGCTAATAATTGTAACTTTTAAAAATTCTTTGTGCGGGAAAGGACAAAAGAAGTTCACATGCACTGTGCATTTTCCGCGAGTAACAGTAGTCTTAAAAGTCTCCTTCATTTGAAATTAGAAAGTCGAAATAACGTCAGAGAGTGAAACTCAAAAAAAAAAGACTGGAAAAGTCGTCCAACGTGAGGTCGCCTGTTGCATGCAGTGACTCCGAAGATGCACTCGACCTCATTTACATCTTGTTTCTTATATTAAAACATTTACTGATAAAACGGCAGATCTCTTTTTGGAATATTTGGTGGCCCTGAAAAACTATTAAACTAGGTACGCAATTTAAGATCCACTTTTTAAAGATCCACTTTCAATAATTGTGTTCGGCGTTGTCTTTGGTTAAAATGTTGTTTGATATAATATCTGATTGCACACTGACACTGGTGTTATTCCGCAATTCATTTTGAAGCGACAACTTGCTATGGAAAGAATGGCCCTGAATTTGTAAACAGAGCTGTACCTTCGACATCAAAATCCTAACTTCAATTATTTCCATTATCCATTATAATGATAATGACAAGGAGAATTCACTGAGTTCACCTTGGATGCCAACATAAAGGAGGGCCATAAAAGTGTTGGGAGTAGGGTAAAAAAAATGTTTTTGTGTTACTTATTTGAGAAAGCACCATCCATTTTTTTATTTAAAAGTTTGGGTTTTTATACTTTGAATGTGATATCTTTTCGGCAACTACTTTGAAAGATGTGACATTAGGCCAGAAAAAATGAAAAAGCTGTTCAACTTACCCATCTATTTTTTTTGGTGATGGGCAATATATCCTCATGCGGGCTTCGCATTTGTTTCAAAATTAATGATATTTCTTTATATTTTCTGAATAGTACATGTAACAATATACATTTGAGTCTATTCCAAATTATATATTATATTATACCAGTATATTGATGGCGCAAATCGTGAATCTGACATCGAACTGGCGCGTTTAAAATGAGCGGTAATGTTAGTGTTCGTCTAGAACGTTGTAGTCTGTGTAGGGATGGGGGCGCAAATGAAACCAGAAAATGTCAACTTGTATGCCTGTGACCGTAAAGACAGCCACAAATATATACATGAGCTAAAGCTGCCTTTTGATGTATAGGTGTATTCATATGCTACAGGCCTAGGAAATAACATGGGTACACTCTGGTTTAAATGGTAGGCAGATGCAAGTGTTGATGTGGTTAAAACCAATACTGTTGTGCATGAAGTGGAGAAAAGGATACCGTCATACCATACAAGAGCAATGAAGAGGGAATTTCAGCAGAAATTTCAACTGGTATACAAAACAAGTCCAGCAGTCATGACCAGTATCTATCAGTACCTGACTAATGACATGTCTACTGTAATGATAAATGATGTAAGTATAAAATGGTGCAAGCAAGACTGCAAGTGCTCTTTGAAACACAGGACCCAGATACTGCTTTGATGTCGAAGCTGCTGATGACAGGAGACATGGTGTGTCTCATTCAGCACTGGCCATGTCAATAGGTGACTTGCAATCACAAGTACTAAGTCAGCTGCCAGAGGGGACCTCAATACCATCCAAGCAATCGCTTAGGCGGCTACAGTTTTGTCCTCAAAATGCCTTCATTTCATCAGTATTGCAATACACAGGTCAATTTCAACTACGATTCAGAATCCAGTCAAGGCACTCAACATGAGTCATCCTGATGCCCACTATGCTGCAACTCTGTTCAGGTATTTAAAAGGATTTGCATTAACGTTCAGAGACGAAGTGGTACTTGTTTTCCAGGAAACTTTGATACACTTCTGACAGGACCTTTAACTGTTTATTTTCATCCATGGAAACCAGTTGTAGGAGACTTCAATTTCTTTGTCACCATTTCCTGTGATATCCATATTAAACTACTGATACATATATCTTGTTAACTTTGTTGATATGACAGCGTTTGTTCAGTGTGGTTTACAAAGACAAGGTTGGCATTTTGAGTTTATATGACATGTTCTTCATGTATCATTTCATTTTCCACATTTACCTGGTTAGTCTTAACACTTATTCTAATTTCATTCAGGAACTTTACATGTAGTGCAGTATGTGCAGTCAATACTTAATGACTGTAAGTTGTTCGGTTTTCACCCTGAGAAATGGGGACTATTTGTTTAATAGTTCAGTGCCACATAATTGAAAACAGGTTGATTCTGCGACCCTACTTGATTGCCCGATATACCAAATAGAGATATTCTGTCATAAAATAGCACGATTGTGTCAACATAGGAGTACAGGTAAGACATTGTTAATCACTCAAATTTTAATTTTGTCTTAATTTGCGTATTTTGGAATATATAATTAGTTTGTTTTGTAAACCCTCCCTCCTTGGTTTTCCCATCTCAGGGTGACATCAATCACAGAATTTAATTTGTGCATTCTTATCAGGGACTCAATTCATTGTTGTTTTGGTCAGTATATATATATATATATATATATATATATATATATATATATATATATATATATATATATTATATACATATATATATCTGTGTGTGTGTGTGTGTGTCTTAGCAGATTGATACTCACCGAGTTATATATATATATATATATATATATATATATATATATATATATATATATATATATATATATATATATATATATATATATATATATATATTGGTGATCGTATGCGTAGTCTGTAGCTTTATTTTGCTTCGGACAGTAACATATTAGGACCGCGGTAAGCTTATAGTGTAAGCGTTACAACTGGCACTGGCAATCACAGTCGTGCCCCTGGACTCGAGCATGGTGTACCAGGATCAGGAGTCCGGGGATATGCATACATCACTGTACATGCGTACATCATACATTTCACATCCCCGGCCACTGTCATCAGCCACATAACTTTAACTGTTAAAAGTGCCTCATTTTTTATCAAAAACAGATTAGCTCATTATTATTCATTTTATAGCACAGCAGTATCCGAAAAATACATCCAATAACACGACAACGTATGAACAAATACCGTGTACTTATATATTACATTGTATCGCCAGCATGCAGGTCAGCCACACTGTTTGACGGGTCACAGGTCATTGCATAAATTACTACCTCTTGGCGTCATCAAAGTGTGTTGTCTTCATCATGTGGTAGATTAATTTTCTAAACGAACCGAACAGTTTTGTTCCCGCGCCGATATTGCTGAAAACCATTTAATTGTACTGTGGACGCCAGGAGACATTTTTCAATGCCACCAAATGCATGAATCCTTTTAAACACCATACGTCATCACTTTATCCATAGTTTTATGTAAGTATTTTTTATTAACCCATCAGAGTAAAAAAGCTTCCATACCCAGCCTGTGCCCCTTGAAATAGATTCGGCCTTATTTCTGTTGCTGAATATGTACATGCACTTACATTGTCGCAGAATATATATTTTAACATACATGTATGTCGATAAAGCCTTTTAAATGTATTGGCCCAGTCTTGGCTTACAACGAATTGATTATTACAACTTTTTGATATATTTCTTTGTGCACTATTTTATTGAATATACAGGTAATAATCATGAGGTCTGTGTCATTTGCTAAACTGTGGTAAAATTATGTTCATATTTACAAATTTCTTGATATATTTTATAGCGTACTGTGGTACTCCCTCAAATTGAGTATTGGGTTATGTTTATTCACAGGGTTAGAGCATGGCATCTCAGTTGCTTCGTTAGAGCTGAGGTTAAATCTGTTGGTCGTATTCACCGTGAACCATCGATATCTAGTGTTGTGCCTGTCTACATATGAACATTCAATATTCACACATTGGTGAACATAAGAAAATATGAATTTGAATACGAAAAAGTCTGAAAACAAATTACTGATCAAGTCTTATCCCTAATGAATGCAGTTTTTAAACACAGAATATGTTCACCGTGATAATGATTTTGATAGTATACTCTTTTTTCTTTAAAGTCGGTTTATAATTTTAGCCGGTCACTCATGACCATTTATGTTTCGCGTTTTACTCCTGTTGTTTTCTGACAAATTTAGAAACCTGTGTATTTTTGCAATTTATTTCAATAAGTTTCAATATGTTTCTGTCATCATTGACATATATGCCATAAATTTCAGGATGTGAAACTCCTAATGGAATGCATGGAAAATAGCTACAGAGTAAATAGTGGTCTCTTCTATATTTCACAGCCCAAATAATCACAATTTTATTATTAGGTCGTCAAGCTGTCACGTGAGTGCAGGCCGGCTGTGTAATAATTTACAAGTCAATTTGTTCTCGCGGCTAAGCCGCTCGGTATATATAAAAAGATTAGGGACGATAGTATACAATAGACACCAGTGGAAAGATAAACAACAAGGCGGAGCCGCGTTGTTTATCTTTCCACCGGTGTCTGTGTACACAGTCGGATTAGGACACACACAGCATGCAGTGTTCACGGCGAAACAAATAAGCCATGCATCATTCACAAGCCCTGATATGGCTGAACAACGAGACGTGTCTTATGTTATAGTGTAGCTCATATCATATGCAGATAAAATTCGTTTTTTTAAATTCGTTTTTTTAAATGTTTACCGTTTCTTTTGAATGGTAACAGTTGTGCTCTTACTGTGCAGTCAGTACTCCATTCATGGTACAGTAGTATGACTTATTTTTTTAATACTATCTACTCGCCACAACTATTTTTCTCCGTAATTAAGTTCTCCTCGTAATTTTGGCAAACTATTTTGGTTCGGGCCGTACTCTTGCATTTCATTCTTGAGACCACGGAGGCTTCCCCCATGTACTTCCATGTGTAGGCATATGGTTACTGATGACTTTGCTGGACTGGTGTTCCTTGAACTACAAAGGTCAACCCAATTTACACCTTCGAAATCCCCCTTTGTCTTACACTATCCAATACTGATAAGACTTCAGCAGCAACTCAGACAAGGAGTTGGTTATAACCCGCTATGTAAACTTATGACAGATTATTATGACAGATAAAGGGTATAATACTTTTTAACCTACTTGCTACAAACTCACGATTGTATCGGATTGTATTGAAGGTACAACAAATCCACAAATCCTGCTTGACACTTCGAGGCAAGATTGATAAATCATTATTTTACGTTCATACATGTATCAATCCAATTGGTCATGTGATTGCGTTCAACCCGACAGATACAGGGTCAGTTACACTCTCTAGAAACCTTGACTTGTCTCGTCAATTTTCCTCGAAAGACACTGCAGTGGTACGGGGTTATTAACGATGGGGTTGTGCCTGGAGTCATGGCGGTGTCGGATAGGTAGATTTGTTCAACCAAAAAAAAGGAGAAACGTCAAGGTAGAAGCCTACAGTCCGTTGTCAACATGGACTCCTGTGAATGACGTATTGTACCGGTTCATGGTATGTACACTAGTTTGGCTATATATATAATATGTCAGTTGACAATCTTAGTGACTATTGTGATATGTAGAAGTTACGTTTCCACTAAGCCTTGGTAACTTTTACAGCAGGTGGGCATTTGTCGAAAAAAGAAAAATGGACGTACAGAGGTGAAGTAGTGTCATACTACAAATATGTGTCTTATTTTCTTGCCGCCTCCATGTATATATTGAAATGTTTCGTTATTTGGGCCGATGGCCTACGAAATAAAGAGACCATTAATTCAATCCAATCTTGTTTGTAGGATGGCAAAAATGAAATTTCAGCAACAAGAACCCAACTTGGCCAAGTCAGTTTTCAGTGTATGTACTATTCTCTTGCCAAGGTAATTTATATCACGTGGTATGCAAGGGGCAATCTGATTGGTTGTAATATTTACATACAAAATGAATAAATTAGCTATACCACAAGTACGGATACTTGTATATGAATGCATCCACGGCCAGTGGGAGGCTTGTTAATAACGTTGCCGTAAGACAGGTCGTGGTTTGCGACGATGGAGTATATATAGCTCAACTTCTTGTTTTTCCCCACTAACGAAAAACAGATTTTGATCTAATCATTGGATTAAAGAGAAAATCGGAAATACAAAAATAATTGAAGCTGCAGCTGAATACTGCTGTAACATAGCAAATGGACATGAAAAAGATTCTACTTTGGCAATTACAACACCGTTTCCTTGACGATACTGGTCATCAGTTTTACTATGGGTAATATTTAGACTGAAATATTTTTCATGAAGTATAACGTCACAACACCTTAAATTGCTGACTTCATTAAATCTGAGAAAACCTGTAAAGCACAGCAAAATCCTACATAAATCCCGAATAATAAGCAAGTCTGTGGAGTTTTTACCTCCCGTAAGGGTACGAGAGGTATTAAAATCAAATGTCTGTCTGTGTGTTTGTCTGTCTGTCTGTCTGTCTGTGTCATCATTTTCTAAAATTCGGCTGGCTTAATTGTAATGAAATTTAGAATATATAATCTTCAGGGTAATAGCTAGACCTGATTAGGTTTTCAGCCAGATTGGTTAATGTTTAATTAGAGAAATTTGCATATTAATGAAATCAAATAATTAAGCAATATCTTAAGACTGCATACTTCAATTTCAATATAATTTAGTATATTCGT
>NC_135558.1:18233270-18373270 GCF_964340395.1 Glandiceps talaboti | reverse complement strand
TATCTATTTTCGTGTGAAATCCGTGCAGATAAGTATCGAAAATCGAAAATTGTTTATTTTAAAAATTCATATCCAAAGAGGAATTTGAAACAAAAAAATGAAAAAGTACTTGACAATTTTTACTTCATGCATTTACCAGTACATGACAATATTAGTGAAATTTGTGTGTTTTACGTGCATAATTTAAAGATACATTAATAAACTTTGTGATTTTTCTTCAATATGTAGAAAAAACTGCTATCGGCCATCCTTGTGGACGGAATTTTGTTACATCAAATGAAAGTCCAATAATGGCCTGGAGGTTGGAACTTGTGACAAAAAGTAAATTATTGGTATTCATCAAACTGATGATCGCTGTTATTAGTATGACGTCACTTCTTGTCTACATAGTAAGAACAAATAACATATACTACTATCATGCTATGGCTACAGATCAACTTCAAAGCACCTCACGATTCAGTGTTTCAAAAACTCCAACATTAACTCCTCCACCTTCCTTTTGCGAAGCTATAAATCAAACGAGAATTAATAATTCAATATCATGCGAAATACTGATGACTGCGCTAAGATTTTGTCAAAATGACGTAAAGGTGGGAAAGAATCCACTTCCAAATTTTTATCTCACCAGAAATGCGAGTGAGTCCTCGGATTACAAAGATTATCGTGCAGCAAACATTGCCCATGTACATTTACCTAAGTCAGGTGGTACATCAGTAGATAACTTGCTCAAAGAAATGGCAAAGAAGAACAAAATGAGAAGTATAGTTGTAAGTCATTGTAAAGAACTCTACGAAACTGGAAAAGCAATGAGAAACAATAAACAACGACAGTTCTTTTACTCAAAGAGGGTTTATGGCATCCACGATTACGCGGATCCGGAAAGACCATTTGCTTATGTCACCTGGTTCCGGGATCCAATCAAACGTCTCGTTTCGTCATATTTCTATAACAAGAAAACGAAGTGTTCAGGTATTCATGAGATATGCGTCAAATACGTCGTTAAAAGTTCTAATATTACGGATTATCTCGTGAAAACTAAAAATATCCATTTCCAAGACATGAATAATCACTACACTCGACTTCTACAATTTGGAGATTATCCGGAAATCGATTTCACATTCGAAGATGGCGTCAAAATCGGTGGAGTTGACCTTAAAAACGCAACAAACATCCCTCCAATAGAAGAAAAACACTTCCTAGTAGCCAAGAGAAATCTGGAAGAGAACATGGCATTCGTTGGCCTGACTGAAGATTTCAAGACGTCACAAGACATGCTGAGTCGTCTTTTTGGAATACGCTTACAGAAGAACGAAATACATGCCGATGCAAATAACCATACATACGACTTAACACAATTTGAATACAACGAGTTACGTCGTAGAAATATATGGGATTTTTTACTCTATGATAGTGCCAGGGATATTTATTACCGACAAAAGGAAACTTATTTGCAAAGTTTGCATAGGTAACTTACTCGTGCATTATACAAGGTGTATGTCAATATTTCTTTCAGTAAATGATGTATTACAGACAGGAATTTTAGAGTTTGTTCTAACATTTTCTCTGTTGTTTTTAATTCATAAGATCTCTATATCTTAGTAATTGAATTTTAATGAAATGCAATGATCAAAACAATGTTTTCATTGGGTGGTGTCTGTGAATTTGAAATACAATGATCAAAACAATGTTTTCATCGGGTGGTGTCTATGAATTTAAAATACAATGATCAAAACAATATTTTCATCGGGTGGTGTCTATGAATTTGAAATACAATGATCAAAACAATGTTTTCATCGGGTGGTGTCTGTGAATTTGAAATATAATGATCAAAACAATATTTTCATCGGGTGGTGTCTATGAATTTGAAATACAATGATCAAAACAATGTTTTCATCGGGTAGTGTTTGTGAATTTGAAATACAATGACCAAAACAATGTTTTCATCGGGTGGTGTCTGTGAATTTGAAATACAATGATCAAAACAATGTTTTCATCGGGTAGTGTATGTGAATTTGAAATACAATGATCAAAACAATGTTTTCATCGGGTGGTGTCTGTGAATTTGAAATACAATGATCAAAACAATGTTTTCATCGGGTGGTGTCTGTGAATTTGACATACAATGATCAAAACAATGTTTTCATTTGGTGGTGTCTGTGAATTTGAAATACATTGATCAAAACAATGATTTCATTTCTGTGAATTTGAATTGCAATGATCAATGCATGCATGCGTGCATCTGTGCATGTGTGCATGTATGCATGTATGCATGTATGTATGTATGTATGTATGTGTATATGTGTGTATGTATGTATGTATGTATGTATGTATGTGTATATGTGTGTATGTATGTATGTATGTATGTATGTATGTATGTATGTATGTATGTATGTATGCATAATGAATGAATATGAATGAACGAACTAACGAACTCATTAGCCCTTCTCACTCCAAGACAAATTAGAGTAGGTGTTAAAGAGATTGTTGCACGAGTTGCGGTTAAATGTGAAAAACTACAAATACATGTCCATTCTAACCTGTTAACTTCGCTTTGTCATATTTGCATAATTAATGAATTTTACCAATTAAAGGGGCGTACCATGTAATTATTTAGCTCATAATTTCGCATTGCGTACAATGCATGTTGAAATAACAATCCAAAGGCTGTCATTTCAAAATGTATCCAGTTTACATCTGACGCAAAGAATGCATGTTTATGATAACACGGCTGGAAACTATTAGTTCGACTCATGCCAAAAACAATCAAAATGTCCGTCAGTATACCCTTCTGTGATACTTTGATGAAATATGTACAGACATCACTAATGAAAGAAAACAGACGTGCTTGACAAGAAGTTACTAATTTGTTAAAACATGTTTAGGGTGGGGGCTTAAATTAGGGTCGGAACGATTATCGGAAACCCACAATTCTTTTTTTTGGTCTGAGAAGTTTATCTTGCCAATTGGGTGAGTTACAAACACAGCTAGACATGGCCTATATCATTTCACTTTGTGTAATTTCAAGTAGAAACAACGTTTTAAAGTTGCTTTATCATTTCAAAATCCAAAATAAATACCCATTTTTCGCCATATGTCACTTTTTAATCTAATCAATGAAGTTAAAAATCAACCAGTTCATTATGTTTATCTTAATTTTATCTTTAAAATGTTTCATTCGCGAGTCTGGGATGTGTCGTGAGTCACCACTGTAAATTAATGGCGCGATGGCGTGTGTGTGCTTCTTTCACACGGTTCCGTTCTGCTTTTTTTTTTGATAAACATTTCAACTAAAATTTGATACAGAGGTTCTGTAACTGTGGATAATTTACCCAGGAATGGACATTTTGATAACAATAACAATTTCGAAATCATGCCTAACCTCTTGTTATTTGAAGTATTGGAACTTGGTCCACTAAGTCGTGGCAACCGTAGCACATGATTTAAACTGAATGCCTCCGTTAGGGCAAAAACGTAGATTGTTGGGCCTACACATGTATGTACACATTGTTGGAATGGAAATTCTGAACTATAGCTATATTATAGATGATATGTACTACTTAATCGGAAAAGTCAATGATACGAATCTGCATGAAGTTTGAAGCTTACATAATTAACATATTGCCTAATTATGAAAAAAAAACATTAATTTTGCAAATTAACCATTTAGCTTATAAGTTACATAATTAAGCTTTAAATGGCGCATGCGCGTCTTTACCATAAATGCATGCACTAAATTATCGAAATTTAATTTGCTTTTTAAAGATATTGCCCAATTATCGAAATGATTACTTATGGAAATTACATGCACATCACAATTGAAACTACCTAAGCACATATATCAGACACGAATGATTTTGTATGGTTGATGGGCGTATCAAGTTAAATGAATTATGAAGTTTGCATTCTTAAGATATAGCCTAATTACCGGAAATCATTAATTATACAACTTAGCCATTAAAATGAAAAACTAAGCTAACAGGCTTATTTGGATAAACGCGCTTTATTATGGTTAATGTGTGTGCCATAAAAAGTAAAAGTTCCATCAACAATAATCCCAGGAAGGTGCTTATTATTATGGTTGATATATGTACCACATTAAATTAAAATTGAAGTATGCATTCTTAAGATTTGTCATAATTACCGAAAATCATTAATTATGCAAATTATTCATTAAAACTAAGCTACATCAACAAACTTTTATATTACATATGTGCATTGTTATGGTTAGCATATGTACTATTACTGAAATCATTAATTATGCAAATCATTCATTAAATCTTTAAGCTATGTCAATAAACTTAATAACGTAGGTGCTTTTTCATGGTTAACATACAAATCAAATTATAATCAATTTGAAGTATGCATTACAAAGATATAACCTAATTACTAAAAGCCATTCTCTACATATATGCAAATGACTAATTAATGTTCATTGGATGTTTACCAAATACTAATCAGTTCTTTTCATTACCATATAGAAGATGTGTAACAAGTTTCATTAGAATTGATGCAGTATATTTTGAGATATCGTGTCCACAGACAGATGGACATAGACAGACAGACAGACAGACAGACAGACAGACAGACGCGTGACATTTGGCTGAAAATTATATAATAACTGATAAGATTGAAATTATTAGTACCAGTATTTTGCCATTGCATTCGAACACAATTTAACATTGTGGTAACCGAACTTTCACAGTACCCAGCTTAGATAGACACAAACTAAAGCTGTTGCCGTTGAATTTGGTAGAATTTTCAATTGGGTGATAGTAGTGCCTTTGTTTCACCTTGTGCTAAAGATAATGGAAACACTTGAAGGTCCCAAAATATACAATGTAAAGTCACGGAAGTCATTCAGAAACGCCACCCTACTGTAAGTAGACCAACATTCATTCAATAGCTTAATAAATATTTCGCAAAACAATAGTTTGTTAGTGTCTTTGAAAGTTCGTTTTCTGCCGTCCAGTAGCTAACGCAGTTTACACAGAAGAAACTTGCGATGTAGATTAACATGTTTCTAAAGCACGTCGCCATGGCCACTGGTTGATTCCAAGATAAAATTTGCAAACAAATAGCAGGTTTAGCTTACCAATATGTCCAAATTATGGCTTGTTAAGTTGGTTGAGTAATCCCATTCCGCGTGCACGGCGCGTGGTATGACGATTTGAGCTTCTTCATTGTAATTTTCAAGGAACATTTGTACTTCATCTTCGCTGTAAGTTGGTGTAGGGACGTCGTCTGCCGTGCATAGCGTACAAAATATGCACCCCAAGACTATGAACAACATATAAACCCGATTTATTTTCCAGGATGACATTTTAGCAACTGGCAGAGAATTAAGTTGTGTGTGTGAATGACGGTGGATGAAAAACTGTATCACGAACAGGTGGGGTGTGCTATCTCCAGGTTGATGACGTCATGTTTGTACATTAGCATCTTTCAAGCCACCATATATAACTATAGATATAATTTAATGTAAATGACAAAAACAGCTGTCATCCTCGACTTTAAAATCACCATACATTTATTCCATACAAATTGAGCTGTAATCTACAAACAGTGTATTGTTGTATATTGATGGTCTAATGTTTGTTGAATAGTTCATGACGAGTATCGTTTATCTCTTTGAAAGTAAGTACAAAAACCAAAGGCAATGTATTTTGTATATGCACCTTAAATTCGGACTATCTTGGTTAATCATGGGATTCCCGACTAAGATATCTATTCTTATCGTTGTCTGTCTGTCTGTCTGGCCCTCCCCCTGTAATTTATTTGAAGGCCCCCTAAGTAGAGCGGAGGTTAACGAGGCTCTATTACCACTACCAGTTTATGTATTTCATACTTGTCTCGAGCTCTGGTTACTCGCCCCAAAGTCCAGACGACCTCTTCTGAGCCAGATATGTCAACTTTTTCCATTCGTAATACGAAAAAATATCCATGGTTGACATAGCAACAATTTACGCAATGAACTCGTTTAGCTCTTTGTACAAGCTAACCAAACCAGAGAATTCGTGGTTTGTATCATGGATTCGAGAACTTTGACCCTTCGTATAACAAAACACAACGTTTGAAAACTGTATGAGAAATACTAAGTCATCAAACTTTAAAATAAATTCAATTGTTGTATCAGTCTTCCCAAACATAAAATAGATAATATGTAAAACTAGGTCACAGAGTGGACAAATGTTTAGATAAGTTGACAGTCGTAACAGCACCAACTATCCCACGACCGTGCCTTTTCAAACTGTGCTCTAAAACTTTGGAATGGCTTACAATAAGAAATTCGTCTGTCATCAAATCTGGAATCTTTTAAGAACAAATATTGAACAATATAGGTACGAACCAAGGATAAGAACAAATACCGCAGTTCAGACAAGGCACTGCCATTATACCTTCCGCAAGGAAGGCTATATATTACTAATATTAGGGATGAAAAGTCTCTGTGTGTGTATGTGTCTATGTGTGTCTCTATGTCTATCTGTGTGTATGTCTGTTTGTCTGTGTCGTCATTTTCTCAAAAACGGCTGGCTCAATTGAAAAAAAATTTGGTGCACATATTCTTTAGGTAATGGCTAGAAGTGATTATGTTTTGAAAACATTCCATAAATATTAATGAATTATTTACATAATTAATGGTTTTCGGTAATTAGGTTATATCTTAAGAATTCAATATAATTTGGTACATACATTGATGATAACAAAGTGCATGTGTCATATAAAGTTTGATAATAAAGCTTGTAGTTTTAATGACTCTTTTGTATAATTAATGATTTTCAGTAACCAGGCTATATCTTAAGAATGCACGCTTCAAATTGTTGTACATACTTCAAACATAACAATCACATATGTCCTGAAAAGCTTTTCATTTAGGCTATATCTTACAAATACATTCTTTGAATTCAAAAATCGGTACATACTTCAAACATAACTAATTGCATATATATTTTGATGCATTACAACAATTATTGTGTGTAGGAACGAAAATCTAAAGGCATCCACCTTAAATCTGGTAGAAATGTTTTTCTTCAATCAAACCCCACAACACAGTGACTGCCTGTATCCAAAATTTTCCAAACAGGAAGACCCCCTCCCACTGCCAAGTTTAGAAACAGGGTACCCCCCCCACACACACACACACACAAAGAAACTGACGTAACCCTAATGAGAAATTTATGTAATTAGTACAAATTGTACAAGTGTTATAAAAAAAATTAGAGGTAATCAAGTGTTCTTGTGGAATATAAATACAATATCTTATTCAAACCCGAGAACCACGTACGTAGTAAATTTATTTGATGGTCATTCGAATTTTAAAACATGTACGCCATATTTGAACATTTTTTTACCATATTTACACCGCAGGTTTCAATGATTTGAATATATACTGGCACGAATATCTTTTTTATTGTTATGTATACATTTAAGATCTTGGATCACTCAATAAAACTTCAAAGCAATTTAGTCCAAGTATATATTTTCAGTAAGGAGAGGGGAACAGAGTGACATTTTTCTTATAAAAATTTCTACGATTAGGTAAAAAAAAATCAGCTGATGTCTTTCTCAGTGAAGGGTCACTCAGCTTGAACGTCCAAATGTATATTCTCCTTTTATCTATCCTTATTTGTTTTAGTGGGAACGATGAAACCATGCAGTGATGAAATAGGTAAAATAGTACGTAGTCATTTGTTTTGAATAATGACATTTACAAATAAAGAATTTAAAGTGATACCTAAGCTTATGTTGTCAATAGTTATTTTAACTTCTAACTGAAGTTATGGGGCTTAGTTTTTAAAAAAAAAATCATGAAGCTGGGGTACATCAATGACGTCATCAAGCTGGAGATAACAGATCTTCGATTCGTACATTTATTCACATCAATTCAGTTCTCTGTCGGTTGTTAAAATGAAATCGTGGAAAAACAATCGATGGTTTTTGCTGTTCATGATCTTGGTGTCCATGTGTTGTACGTTTTCTACAGCACAAGACCCAACTTACACGGAAGAAGAAGCACAAGCTTTCCTCGACTATTACAATGGTGAGGCCCAAATCGTCATACCAAGCTACGTGCATGCGTACTGGGATTACTCTACAAACTTAACAAGTCATAACCTTGAGATTTTGGTAAGTAAAGAAATTTTTTCCCCATTCATTTCCAAATCTTTTAGAATTACACACCTGATAAAAAGCCGGTCTGGGTTCGAAACGTAGTGAAAAATAGAAGTTTCAATAAATTTAAATAAATGGTGACAGGTCCTTTTTTTCTAAAATTCACGAATCTACCAAGACACCTGGTCGGCATTCCCTGGTCTCTGTACCTAATTCTTTTATAATCAAAGACCGTGTGTTGTTCCTCGTCGTTTCACATTTAGGGCTCACCTTAAACCAAATCTGACCAAACAGAAATGAGATATTTCGCATATGATTATGACTTGACAAGCACATTTTTCCTGCACCGACTTTTTGAGATTAAAACGAGTAACATATTTTACTTTGAAATCACTGTCTACACAAGAAAAGTTCTGTTTGATGTTATCTAAAATGAATTATATCAGGGTATATCGATCTTCAAATAACTGAATTTAGTTTTTCAAAGCTTTTATTCATTAATTTTGAACCATAAAGAATTGAAATAAGTCCGGTGTGTGATGTTGTGAGTTGCAATTTGTCGAATGGGGAGATATACACTGTGCGTACTGGCACCTGGATCATAGGTACTAGATGGGGTTACAAAATGTTGACACGACTTCTGTGTAATTCACTTCTATCTGCCCATCATATTTGTTAGATCCACCTATTTCATCATACACTGTTTACAAACGTTATCTTCTCGTTTTGTATTGTGTTAATGATGTTTGCTGCTGTGACGAGTTTCTGTGTGAACATTTCTGTAATTTGCAATGTGGTATTACCTAGGGTCACAATATATCACTCACAATACGTAACCTATTGATTCTGCGGATAACCTTATATATCAATTATATGCAGTGTCTGAATACCTGTCATGGTTATTGCAGTTTCTGGTTGTCTTGTACAAAGGTGATGTAGGAATTTCGACCAAAATATTGCAAATTACTATTGTGAATCAAAACTGTGTTGTTGTTGTTGTTGTTGTTGTTGTTGTTGTTGTTGTTGTTGTTGTTGTTGTTGTTCATGTGGTGGTGATGGTGGTAGTTGTGGCTGGTGATGGTGGTAGTTGTGGCTGTTGTTGTTGTTGTTGTTGTTGTTGTTGCAATTGGTGGTGGTGGTGGTGGTGGTGGTGGTGGTGGTGGTCCAATTTTTGAATTCATTTTTTTGTCGTCCCGGAAGGATTTACAAACACATGTACCTACTAAGTATTCGACCAAAAGGCAGCACGTGATAATGATAATTCCATAGTCTAATGGGTATCACCAACTGTATATGTATGAAGTTGTCTGAAAATCTTGTGAGCTATAATCAATTCTACTCGATCAGTGATTAGGGTGCTTTCAGTAATTTACAAGGGGGGCAGGAGGGATTAGGTCACTTTTTGCAAATCAGCTCACTGGAGAAGGCCATATTTTAGAAAATGGGACTAGGGGAGGATTACATTGTACTTCGACTAATTGTATTGTCTAACTTTGCAATATTTAGGCGGTTTTGCTGTTAGTTGTAATGTAACGAGATTAGGAACGGATCTCACAGTTGTAAAGGGGGAAACAGGATGACAAGATATTGGGGATAATGTGGTTGAGTGGCGATGACGATGTCAGTTGTGTGCTCATCTCATGTTTGGGAGGTCTGGCCATCATCTCAGCCAAATAGATCCAAAAGTAGGCATTGATCTAATGCAAACACAAACTCACTGTGGTGGTAATAGTGGTAAACAACAAATGCCTTTAATAATTATCACTGTGGCGGGATCTTACTACAGTAACATTCCCTGACCTCCTGATGGCTAATCTTGAGCTCTAACAACTATGCCACAGGGAGCCGGGGTTCTTTGAACAGATAGAACAATATTTTAGAGAATGGGTATTGAGGGAAGGTCACTTTGTAACATAGCGGACTAGGCAGAGGGTGACAATTTATTTATGGCATATTCCAGATTAGATTTCCTCACCCCCCCCCCCTCTGTAATTATTGAAGGCTCCCTTAGGTTTTTTCCAGACCACTTGTGTTACGTTGCTTTTTTCAAGAATTGAGAATTTAGGTGTTTTTTGCTTTGGTTTTGAAACCTTTTAATTTGAGTGATATTGATAATCTTAAATTGTTTACATAGCCATTATTTAAAACACTTGTCGGAAAATCCCTAACCCTATGCCACATATTGGGGGCTTGTTAATAATTATTTAATTTTTTCGATATTTTTTGCATTGGATCCGATCGTACACTCCTACTGGCCAGCAACATGCTAAAAGTATGTATGTATGTATGTATGTATGTATGTATGTATGTATGTATGTATGTATGTATGTATGTATGCATGCATGTGTGCATGTATGTATGTATGTATGCATGCATGTATGCATGTATGTATGTATGTATGTATGTATGTATGTATGTATGTATGTATGTATTTATTATGTATGTATGTATGTATGTATGTATGTATGTATGTTGTGCATGTATGCATGTATGTATGTATGCATGTATGCATGTATGTATGTATGTATGCATGCATGTATGCATGTATGTATGTATGCATGCATGCATGCATGTATTTATGTATATGTGTGCATGTGTGCGTGTGTGTGTGTGTGTGTGTGCGTGTGTGTGTTTAGCTTTATTTGTTCTTTCATTCACTCCAAGCTTGTACCGTCTTTATTTCAATAAATGCATTTATTCCAGCTAGAAGAAGGTGTGAAGTATGCCGCCTTCGCCAATGAAGCTCATGTAAATGCTTCATTGTTTATGGATGATTTAGAACATTACAGCGACTCTGTTGCCAGGGAAATGGGGTTCATTTATGATATCGGGGATTCGATTTTACCAGAAGATGACTTCAATGAAGTATGTATCTTTATAAAGTTGGTGACGCTTTTTTTCTCTATATTCTTCAATTCAGTTCTGAATCAATTCAACTCAGAAACTTAAAGTTTATTTTCTGGTCATAAAAACACATAACTCACATACAAAGAAAACAAAGAATCCATATTCATTAACAGTTACACTTAATAAATATTTACAACGAAATAGTCACAAGTACCACAGACTTGTCTGTGTAACTACTGAACAAGCGACACAAAACTGGTGCTGCCTAAGCCAAGTAACGAGCCCAATGTCTACCACCAGCTATATAGCGCCCCCTATCATCATTGTTATCAGTAATTAGGGGATATCCGTAGTTTTACAGAAAAAGGCATTAGAATATCACTCTTATGTATTGAGTTGTTGAAGACGTGTCCTAGTAATTTTACGGTAAGATAACCAATTTTAAAAGAAAAACATGGTAGTTTAGGAAATGCTACAATTCAGTATTGAATAAATATTATTCTCCATTCCCCTCCCCTCTTCCTTATTCCTCGGCTTTTACCACCTACAGCTACAAAATGTCTTGTCCAACATGAGTTTAACCTATGCCCTAGGAGAGGTGTGCGTACCGTGGGATGAAAATGAATGTCATTTACAAGACCCAGGCAAGTACATTTACATAATAATATATCAGTACATTTTTATGCCCTCAAGGATTCTTTCTGTTGCTGTAGATTTCTGATGGAATCCATTTTAACCCAATGGCAACTTCAAGGTGGAAGAGAGTAGGGGTGGAGGTTAGAAAGGTACCATTTCTGTCAGATAACACGGTGGGATATCAAAATGACCGACCAAGAACAAAATATTAAAAGTGTGTGGTCACATGGTCATTCTTGACCAATCTTCAAATGAAAAAACTATAGACAGAACAACAGGTCGTTCACATAGATCAAGCAATTTTAGAAGTTGACGATAGATAGCAGAGACATTTTAGAAGTTGATGGCAGATACTTTCGGAAAAGACAGAGCAATTTTACGAATTGACGACAGATATTTCAAAAATGAACAAAGCAATTCTAGAAGTTGCCGACAGATACTTTGGTAAGGAAGAAAGCAGTTTTAGAAGTTGACGACAGATTGGTAATGCAGGAAAGAACAAAGTTAGTTTAGAATTCAAGTTGACAACAGATACTGTGGGAAAGTACAAAACGAATGCAGAAGTTGACGACAGATACTGCAGAACAGGGCAAAGCATTTTAGAAGTTGACGTCAGATACTGCAGAACAGAGCAAAGCATTTTACAAGCTGACGACAGATACCCAGGGAAAAAGCAATTTGAAAACGATTTTAGAAGTTGACGACAGATACTGCAGAACAGGACAAAGCATTTTAGAAGTTGACGTCAGATACTGCAGAACAGAGCAAAGCATTTTACAAGCTGACGACAGATACCCAGGGAAAGAGCAATTTGAAAGCGATTTTAGAAGTTGACGTCAGATACTTTAATTAAGAACAATGTAATATTACAAGTTGGCAAAGTAATTTTAGAATTCAAGTTGACGATAGATCTTAATTGTTAGAAAATACAAAACATTTGCAGAAGTTGACAACGCATACAGCGTGAAAGAACAAAGCAATTTTAGAAGTTGAACGATATATACTTCGGGAAAGAAGATAGCAATTCCAAACGTTGACGGCAGATACTGCAGGAAAGAACAAAGCAATTTTTACAAGTTGTACTTTTGACGACAGATACTGTGGAAAAGAACAGATTAATTTTAGATTGAGAAATTTGGCAAGACATTTTGGCAAGACTTGAAAGGTTTACCTATGAAACTCATACCTGACGGTGTCGAGATCCGGTGGTTAGATTTTCCATCATAGATTTGTGTTTATATTTTTCAGTTTTGACAAACATCATGGCCACCTCGACTAATTATACTCAACGACTGTGGGTATGGAAACACTGGAGAGATGACACTGGGAGAAAACTACGAGAAGTGTACGTGGATTACGTGAGACTGAAGAATCAAGCTTCCGTACTTAATGGTACGTGTGTATGAATAGGTGGACGACATGCATAGTACATTAATAATTTTCTTATCCTGGAAAATAAGTAAATACAGATCTTGCGAATCACATTCCACAACGGTTAAAATGAAAATTCATATGTGTGAACCCTGATGAGAGATTACATGACTTGTATGTGTGTTCTGTTGTCCAGGTTACGACGATTACGGTGCTTATTGGAGAGCAAACTACGAGGACGATATGGAAGAACACGAAGATTTGGAAGCAGACATGTGGGAGATGTATTTCGATATACTACCACTCTATGAAAAACTACATACATATGTACGTTACAGGTTAAAAGATATCTATGGAGATAACATAAACAGGGATAGAGGATGCCTACCAGCCAATGTGTTAGGTAAGCTCTACATCTCTACTGCCCTCTCGAGGCTACTGCTTACTAATTAACTGTAATTACAACGTCACAATATAGTTTCTCTTATCACGAGTCTTAATTTATCCGCGTAAAACTCAAATTTATTTTTTTCATCAGACCTGGGCGTATCAAACTTTAAGTGGTGATTAAATGCAGCTATAACTTGTATGGCTTGGAAAAAGCCTGCAGTGGTACAATGGGGAAAGGCATTTAAATTCGTGAAGCAAACAAAGTTCGATATTTTACACCTTGAAAGAATTGCCTTGGTATTGTTTTTCTGCAGGGGTTCATGAGGTATGAAGCGCCTATATGTGTTACCTTCCCATGATTCTTTGGCCCAATGTCCAGGAGACCTCTTCCGAGCCAGATTTGTCAACTCTCATGGCTATAGACGCAGACCAATGCAATGTTAGCTACTCTCTCTCTCTCTCTCTCTCTCTCTCTCTCTCTCTCTCTCTCTCTCTCTCTCTCTCTCTCTCTCTCTCTCTCTCTCTCTCTCTCTCTCTCTCTCTCTCTCTCTCTCTCTCTCTCTCCCATATATATTATGTTTTCTTAATTTCAATTGAGCTTTTCCACAAACATAAGCGGGGTCATTCAGCGACATTCACTTTCCGTTCCAACAGGTGACATGTGGGGGCGTTTTTGGACCAATCTGTACAATCTAGTGGTGCCATATCCAGATGCTGGCAATGTTGACGTCACAGATGAACTAATAGCACAGGTAAGGATTTCATTCCGGCAGCTTTCGCTAAGGTTGGCCCAATCATTTGAAAGACGTTATAGAGGTTATCCTCGTACCTGATAAATTTCAGCACTTCCCCAGAAAAAAAAACAACGAGGATGTTTTCAATCTCCCAGATATCAGTAGCCTTTTAGATAACTAACGAGCAGTTTTATTTTGTTTGCTAAACTAGAATATTCTCCATTTGTACCTCCACTAAGGAGAGGTTATGTTATGCTTCTGTCTGTCCATGTGTGTGCATGTGTATGTGTGTGTGTGTGTGTCCGTCTGTCTGTGGACGCGATATCTTAAAGACTATTGGATCAATTGTAATGAAACTTATAAGACATCTTTCCTATGCTAATCACAAGAACTGGTTAGATTTTGGTAAACACCCAATAAAGATATTAATTATTTGCATATATCCTAAGAATTCACTCTTCAAATTAAACATAATTTGGTACATGTGTTGACCACAATGAAGCACAAATGTCGTATATAATTGATGATGTGGTGTATAGTTTTAATGAATTTGTAGTAATTTGGTTATATCTTAACGATGCACATATCAAATTCTGCAATGTTTGGTACATATATCAACCATAACAAAGCGCACATGTTCTAAAAAGCAAGTTGGCATTGTTCTAGTTTTAATGAATTTGTTGACCTAAATATTCAGCCCCCTCCCCCAGCATATATTTGCTGTGAAAGTGTATGACATTTACGTCCACATTGCATGAATGATATACAATGTGTATAAACCCATGCCTATTTTTCTGTCCTCAGAACTACACAGCTTTGACGATGACGGAATTAGCCGATGATTTCTTTGTCTCCATGGGACTGATACCAGCTCCTCAAGAATTCTGGGACGAGTCTATGCTGACAAGACCAGATGATGGTAGACAAGTTGAATGTCATGCAACAGCTTGGGATTTCTACAATCAAATAGACTTCAGGTAATACAACAACAACAACAACAACAACAACAACAACAACAACAACAACAACAACAACAACAACAGCAGCAGCAGCAACAACAACAACAACAATCATATTGACTGAATTGGACAACACAATTAAAGTCTCAGTTCAGACATAATTAAGGTCAATGACTATCGACAAATAGTACTTCTCCGACTTTCAACTGGGATACCAAAGTAGTATGATCTGTCTCTGTCAGTCTGTCAGTCTCACTTTCTATCCGAGTCCGTCTATCCATCTCTCTTCCCTGTCGTCATTTGTCTGTCAGCGAACCCACTTTCTTTCTTTTCATACATAATCCCAACGTCACCTTAATTGTTTTACCCTTGCAATTGGCTTTTGTGTATCCTTTCACTTTATCAGCACCTTCCCTTTGTCTTTGCAATTGTGTGCCCATATTCCCTCCCTTGCTTTGGCTAAACTGTCTGTTGCAGGATATAAATGTGCACTGATGTGAAGATCGATATCACCAACTTGATCAGTCTTTACCATTTTGGTGATCCTTTTTTAAAAAATGTTTCTCATTTCTTTTACAACTATGGGTCGGCCGGTCGATTAAAAAACTGCAAAAAGTACAAAATCATCTTCTTTATGTTTCCCTGCGTCTCCTTTTCCTTCTCTCTATCTTCATTTCATTGGATTCCTGGTAACACACCCTTTCCCGTCTTCTCTACAAAATTAGCATGTTATAAGACCACTCCACTTGAATAAAAGAATGAAAGAAATGCTCTGCTGTTCATGAACAAGTATCGCCGCCACCGCCATGACTGTCGATGGCATAGACAGTCCAGACACTTGCTGATTCTTGCCATTGATGGCGCTGTTCCGCAAAATATCATGGGTGGGCTAAAATAAAAATATCTTTCTATTTTGATGTCGTGGCTGAAAATTTGGGTCGGCTGGGTAAAGAGAAACAGAAGCAACAATAGGCTCACCCTTAGATTGGTCATATAAAGTATTATCTGCAATTCATGAATGTCGTGTTCAGAAGCATTCATGAGGCCGTTGGTGAAGTGATAGCAGTGTCCACCTTCATGCCAAAGTACCTTTACAATGTCAACCTCCAAACGACTATATACACAGGGAGACCAGGCTCAGATAGTTTTGTTTACAAATACAAACAAACAAACAACAAACAAATAAACCGATAAATGAGTAGATAAATACATGTATAAACAACAACAAACAAACACTTTCCCCAAATAGTCACAATGGAGGGGTCTCTCTGTTTGTTTACTTGTTTATTTATTTGTTTCTTTGGGTTTGTTTGTTTACTTGTTTGTTTGTATTTGTAAACAAAACTAACCTGGGCTCTGGGATCCCTGTGGTACATATATGCCTCTAATAATCAAAAGACGCTTATTCGTTCTCTTGTTTGTTAAAACCAGGATCAGGATGTGTACAGAAGTCAATATGGACGACTTAATGACACTTCACCACGAAATGGGTCATATTCAGTACTACTTGCAATACAAAGAATTACCTGTGTCTTTCCGTGATGGTGCTAACGAAGGATTTCACGAAGCTGTCGGTGAGGTCATCGCTCTGTCAGCAGCAACCCCACAACATCTGTATGACGTCGGTTTATTAGATGAACTACCCGACGACTATGGTAGGTCGAAGACAATAAAAATAAATTGAAACCATTAATTCCCGAAGTAAAATTACCATATTCTATCCCCTTAGCATAAATTAACATGTATTTGCATACATTAACAACGCCTCAATTAAGAGTAAATTTGTGCAGGCGCTATAGGCTTTCTTGTTTTAGTAAACATCTCTTATTTTCGCATATACAAAAATGTACACTCGCATTCATATACTCGAACCAGGTTGTATCGATTGGTTGTCAGGGACAACACAGTATTAGTAGATTTACATCCTCATTTATAAGGCTGGCTTCTGACATTTTTTAATTCACATTGATATCTCTAAATTATTGTAATATTTTGTTAAAATTCTCTGTCTAAGTCTCTGTTTCATACTAACTTTCTCTCTCTCCTCTCCCGCCCCTCTTTCTCTCCTCCCCTTTCTCAGTCACTATACCAGACTCCAATATCAATTTCTTACTGAAGCAGGCATATCATATCAACTGAAATTCAATTTTTACCTTTTTTCTCAAATTTCTAATTGTGCCCTTGTCTGTCTGTCTGTCTGTCTGTCTGCCTGTCTGTCGGTCTGTCTGTCTGTCTGTCTGTCTGTCTGTCTGTCTGTCTGTCTGTTTGTATCTTTGATTTATTTTGTCTCTCTATTCACTAATATTCCTTTCTGTTCAATCTCTTAATTAGAATCCGATATCAACTTTCTAATGAAGCAGGCATTGACCATGGTTGCAACTTTACCGTTCAGTATCGGTCTGGAGAAATGGCGATGGGAAGTGTTCCGTGAGAACATTCCCTATGACAAATGGACTTCATCGTTTTGGGAATTGAAGTAAGTGAACGACAAGAAAGTGGCTGCATCTGATTATTACAAATTTTATACCCACGGTAGGCGTAACCAATGTGACAGACATGTCCAAATAAGAGAGCATCAGCCAATTAGAAGTCAGTAAAGCAATTTGGTCATACACCAAACTTTTAATGAAATTTAAGAAAGAAGTTCTCCGTAATTTTTTGGAAAACCGTTTCTTACATTTCATCTGTAGACGTATAGTTTTTTACTTTGCCTTCTGACAATATATATTGTCCACTGTCTATACTGGACCCTACACGAAAGTTTAGCGTATATGGTTTTACTTGAACTACAAAGGTCAAATCAATTCTCACCTTCTAAATCCGTATCTGTCTTACCCTGTCCATTACAGATGAAACTTTGGTAGTAATGATATGGTTACTTCTGCAGCAACACAGACAATGATGGTTATCACCCGCTGCACACTGAATCTGTAATATCAACTCCAGTAGAGGACTGCTAATCCTGTACATGTCAAACACCGAGTCAACATTTTGACAGCTCAAGGGTATAAGCCTCATTACATAATTATAAGAAACTAAGTACAAAATTTACCAGAGTTCTTTGCCTACCGCCATTTTGAATTTTTTGAAATCGTAGAACACAATGGAAATAACTATTAATTACTTTTTTATGCTATCCTCGGCAGTAATGCTTTTATGTATTTTATTGCCAAATAAACAAATCAATTGGGGCACATTTGAAGTATCTTATTGGATAGGAATAACAAATGTTTGGAAATTAAGGGTAAAAGTTGAAGGAAAAAATGACATATTGCCGTGATAGATGAATTTGAATATAATACTTCCACTGAATTATAATTGCCATTATTCTAATGCGTGGTTTGTTTGTTTGTTTGTTTGTTTGTTGTTTCTTTCTCAGACATGTGATACTTGGAGTGGTTGAACCATATCCACGAACTGAACAGGACTTGGACCCTACTGCACTTTACCATGTGGCTAATGATTTTTCATTTTTGAGGTAAATCCATTGTTTCTTGATCCTGTTCTTAGTCTCAAATATTTCATGGATATGTTTTATATGATAGTTAATGTTGCCGTGTGTGTACTTAATATATTGTATAACAAACAACGCGAATACAATCTCACCTTGTGATACAAAGAATACCATCTCTGACTCTATGATAAAACTGCAGACATTAGACATGGACAAACGGAACCTGTTACAAAAAGGGAAAATAAACAAATGAAGTGGATTAATAACAGTTGACACAGCAGGCTGGAACAGCAGATACTTGTATTACACACACTGGTTTGATAAGAACAATTTTATGGTGTCTTTGATGGGGAATATGGAATTCCAGGGGAACTGGAAATTTGTTTTTGAATGTGAACTATTATGTAAAGTGGCAACAAAACTGTTCATATCAAATGATAGAATGTAATATAAGTCTCTCTGTACTTCTTTCATGCTGTGCTAAGTGTTAATTTATCCAATTTAGTTTGTTTATTTTCCCTGTTTGTAATAGGTTCCATTCGTCAATGGTCTGATGTCGGTAGCTGTATGTCGGAGACATTTCTAGAAAGATTATTTTATTGACATTGGAGTTCGACTGTTTCAGATTTTAGAAAGTTGACGTTGAGGGAACCAGCACAGATATCTCTCATCTCGCAGCTTAATGGAGGCTGGGGTTATATATTGTACAAACGTACACCAGTTCTCCCGATAGAAAAGATCATTGTTGGCAAATTTGCACAATAATTTATATCGATAATATGCCTTTCCAGATATTACACCCGTACATTTATACAGTTTCAATTCTATGAAGCTATGTGTGCTGCTAAAGGTTTTGAGGGAGAATTGTTCAAGTGTGACTTTTATAACTCTATTGAAGCCGGTAAAGTGCTTGGGTAAGTTTTATGTATGAACAACAATAATATGTTAATTGGTTCATACTATTTAGATATCACAGAGGGAAGACAGAGGGGAATGAGAGACAGAAAGATAGACAGACAGACAGACAGACAGACAGACAGACAGACAGACAGACAGACAGACAGACAGACAGACAGACAGACAGACAGACAGACAGACATACACACAGACACACAGACAGAGACAGACAGACAGACAGACAGACAGACAGACAGACAGACAGACAGATAGACAGGCACACATACACAGACAGACAGACAGACAGACAGACAGACAGACAGACAGACAGACAGACAGACAGACAGACAGACAGTCAGTCATGAGGTTGGGTAGCAACCCGTGTTTGATGAGGTGGGAAGAAATGGAGAAATTGTGAACAAACGTTGATAAATTAATCATTTTTAAAATTAATGATTTATGTTTTTCTTTGCCAGCGATATGTTAGAGCTTGGTAGAAGTATGCCATGGCCGGAAGCCATGATGGCTATTGCTGGTACAACCGCGATGGAATCCGGACCATTCCTGAACTATTTCCAACCATTGGACGAATGGCTAGATAGAGAACTGCAAGATCTGGGATTAATCGGCGAGATTGGATGGGACCCGGATTGTGTATGGAGACCATATGATGAATAAAAAAGTACAGATCTAACCGGCCATCCCGAGTCTGCTAACGTTGATGCTGGTCTCATTCCTTCGCCCTCTACGTTTACGATGTTAATTGGTTTATCATTGGTAATTCTCATGTTATGAAAGGGTACCTGTTTGGATATCAAAACTCGTGATCATAGAAAATATATTCCTTAGTTTTAGCCTGGTAGATATAACGCAAGTTATACAAAAATGAACATAATAAATGTGATCACTGAAATCAATTCTCATTTTGAAGTTGGAGTAACTTTATTCTATTTGCTTTGAGTAAATGAGTGCATATACTATACATCCAGTATTACTATCCTTTTATGGCTTGACTTTTAAACAAAAGATTTACTATTTGATCATGTGAGGGCGTCCTTCGGGCTTCAGATTGTCTCTTACCGTTAATAATGCACGCACACGTGCGCGCGAGCACACACACAAACACACACACACAAACAAACAAACAAACAAACACACACACACAAACACACGTGTGTGTGTGTGTGTGTGTGTGTGTGTGTTTGTGTCAGAAAAAATAAAGCAAGCATTCAAGATATAACGTAGTGTATGACAAACATATTATATATCATGATAAGTATGATGTTATGTTTTCGTCAGCAGTGGAATATTGTTCGCAATTTTATTTCAAGTAGCAAAATACTAGTAGTAGCCATTACGTTTTATACGGTGGGAAGTGGGTAATATTTACAATTGAAATGGGGTGCGTTTGGTCTTTCACTCATGGGACACATGTACAACGTTTTATACACAGTCCCCTGCCTACCTACATCATGGCAACTAATTAGTACATGCAGGTTGGTAGCTTGGAACAGTCCTCTGCCTACATCATCGGCCCTAACTTGGTAACTAAGGAAGTTGGAACGGTTCCCTCCCACCTACAAAGTCCCAACTATAGGTAAGTTGGTACAGACTTCGGTCCCTCCCATGTGATAAAACAGTCTTCTCACACCCCAATGTCGTGTCAGCTACATAGAAGATGTGCCATATTCTCCGCCGTAGCTTGGTAAGTAAGTAAGTAGGCAACTTGTAACAGTCCCGTCCCTACACACATCCTACTCCATAACTGTGTAGCTAAGTAAATTGGTAACATATATGGAACAGCACCCTGCCTACCTACACCGTTGGCCCTAATTTGGAACTAGGTAAGTTGGTACAGTTTTCGGTCCCACCACGTACAAAACCTTTTTTGTGTACCCCAATTACGTGTCGATTACATGGAAAATATTACACCTCATCGGTCCTAACTTTGTAACTAAGTAAGTTAGTAACATAGACCAACCTGTGCCTACCAACATCATCGGCCCTAACTTGGTAACTAAATAAGTTGGTAACGTGGAACTGTCCCCTGCCTACCTACATTATCGGCCCTAACTTGGTAACGGTTAACTTGGTAAGTTACGTGGAACAGTCCCCTGGCTACTTAAATAAAATCCCCGGCCCTAACTTGGTAACTAAGTAACTTGGTAACGTGGTACAGTCCCCTGCCTACCTACATTCCCGGCCCTAACTTGGTAACTACGTAAATTATTATCTTGGAACAGTCAGTCCCCCTCTCATCTACATCATCTTATAAACTAGCTTGGTAAGTTAGTACACCTTGTGGTCCCTCCCCTGTACAAAAAGGATGCGGGTACCCTAATTTCGTGTCGGCTACATGTAAGATATACCCATTATTCTGGCACGTACAATGTAAATTGGAGCATTCTGATGGAAAATCCTGTACGTCAAGATTCATGGGTAGCATAGCAACAATTTACATGCTCTCTGTACAAGCTGACTGTGGTTTGCATCATGGGTACGACCTTTGACCCTTAACGTTTGAAAATTGTTGAGAAATACTAACTCGATTTATTACTGTATACCCAAACATAAAAAATAATACTGGGTTACAGAAGTAACTAATTGTCAAATAGGTTGACAGTGCAACAGTCGTGGCAGTACCAACTATCCCCCTATATTTACTGAAGCTCAAACCTGGGTCAGGGCATTGATAAGAAGTGTGCATCGTGTTTACCAGGGCTCTCAATAGTAAAGATTAAATCATGTTACTCGTCAAAAATTATTGATTTATCAAATTCAATGTTGACACAAAACAGTTTCTACGCATGACACATATACAGGTCAATTTGTATACTTTATGATGACATTGAAAAGATAAAGTACAACCTCTTCACACAGTCAGTAGATTTAAGTTATCTTTAGCTAGGACAACTGGGTTAAGGGGGGTTGTATATAATTCTAGCCATCACTTGTATCACATCTCCGTCAGTTTTGTCCTACGTGGTGTCTGCAGCGCTATTTCCACAGCGCCACGTGTGGAAATCGTGTCAGATTGTTTTCAAAATTGTATGAACGTTATAAAACATGAGAAATAATCAAATGTTGTGGGATGTAAACATAATATCGTATTCAAATCTGAGAACTACGTACTAGTAAATTTGTTAAAACATATACATCATATTTGATCACTTTTAAACCGAAATAATGTTTCGGTCACTCGCGATCGATGAAACAATTTTATAAAAATTAATAAGTCGAGTACATAACATTTAATTTTCGTTGCGGAGAAAAGATATTTTCTTAATTCTTATCACAACCTTCTACGAAGAGATAAAACCCCACTGTCTTTCTGATTATTGCAGAATCATTCCTCTAACATCAAAATGTACATTTTCTATCTATCTATAGTTATTTGTTGTAAAAGGAGCGATGGCACCATGCAATGATGAGATAAGAAAAATGGTCGTTTGAGTGTCTGTCGTTATTTAGTTTTAATGATGACCCGAACTAATACTTGATGATGATAAATTGCTGCGGATGAAGCCCATATCGTCAATAGTTATATTAAATTCTCACTCAAGTTATGGGGTCTTAGTAAACAAAATTCCATGACGCTAGCGTACACAAGTGACGTCATCAAGCTGGAGATAACGCATCTTCGATTGGTAGTCTTTCAATCAACAGTTATTCACACAAACTCAGTTCTCTGTCAGTTGTTAAAATGTCATCTTGGAAAACCAATCGAGGTTTCATGTTGTTCATGGTCTTGGTGTCCATGTGGTGTATGTTTTCTAACGCTGAAGACCCAACACCAACTTACACCGAAGAAGAAGCACAGGATTTCCTCGACTATTACAATGATGAGGCCCAAATCGTCATACCAAGCTATGTGCATGCGTCCTGGGATTACTCTACAAACTTAACAAGTCATAACCTTGAGATTTTGGTAAGTAAAGAGTGTGTTTTTTTCATTTACTTGTATATCCAAGTCCATCTTGAAGAAGTGGGCATAAGCTTTCACAAGAAAGAGAACGATTACTGTGCTGTTATCGCGATATATTAATCAAAGACCGATTGCTGTTCCTCAGGACAACGTGTTACATTAGGGATCACAGAATTTGACCAAATAAAAATAAAAACAAAAATGATATTTCGCTGATGATTTAACAAGCAAAATGTCCCTACACTTATACATATCTAGTTTAAAACGTTCTTTCCAACTTGGTTTATATTTCCAGAGTTTTAGCGATCGACTTTTTTTGAGACAGAAACGAGCAAAATATTTTACCGTTTGCAATCACTATTTGACACAATAAAAGTTCTGTTTGATGTTATCTAAAACGAAGAATATGAGGGTCTTTCGACCTTCAAATAACTGAAGTTAGTTTAATAAAGTTGTTATTTATTAATTCTGAACCATAAAGTATTGAAATAAGTCCGATGTGTGAGTTGTGAGTTGAAATGTGTCGATTAGTGAGATAAACACTGTGCCTACTGGCAGGTCGATCATAGGTACTAGGTGTGGTTACAAAATGTTGACACGACCTCTGAGTAAGTCACTTCCATCTGCCCATCATGTTTGTTAGATCCACCTATTTCATCATACACTATTTACATACGTTATCTTCTCGTTTCATATTCTGTGTCACTAATGTTTGTTGCTGTGAATAGTTCATGTGTGAACATCACTGTAATTTGGAATGTGGTATTACCAAGGTCATCCATATGTCATTCATATGTCATACGTAACCTAGCAACAGTCTCAGATACCTCAACTTCTCAACTAAAGTGTAGTGTCTGATTGCCTACCATGGTTACTTGTTTCTGGTTGTCCTGTACAAAGGTGTTGCAAAACTCTCGGACAATATATGGCAACTTACAACGTGTACTATTGTGATTGAAAACTGTGTTGTTGTTGTTGTTGTTGTTGTTGTTGTTGTTGTTGTTGTTGTTGTTGCTGCTGCTGCTGCTGCTGCTGTTGTTGTTGTTGTTGTTGTTGCTGCTGCTGCTGCTGCTGCTACTACTACTGCTGCAGCTGTTGGTGTTGATGATGGTGGTGATGATGATGATGATGATGATGATGATGATGATGATGATGATGATGATGATGATGATGGTGGTGGTGGTGGTGGCGTTGCTGTTGTTGTGTTTATTACTGGTGTTGTTTTTCCAATTACGTTTTTTTCGACAAAATATACACCATAATGCATTCATGTTAAGATTAATGTTAGTTTAAACGTCGTATTCCATTTTTGTCGGACGAAGGTCATCCCGGTAGGATTTACGAAGGCGTGTACCTGGAGAGTATTCGACCAAAAGGCGCCTTTTCAAAATGATAATTTGGTAGTATAATTACGTTATCAACTGTATACAAATACCATGTCGTATTTATGAAGTGGTCTGAAAATCTTCAGAGCTATAATAAATTCTACTCGATCAGTGATTAACAGTAAAAAGAAAAAAAATGACCAAAGATTCATATGAAAAAAAACGTCTTGCATTTGTTGAGTGAAGTGTTTATTCTAATATATATATATATATATATATATATATATATATATATATATATATATATATATATATATATATATATATATATATATATATATGTCAATAAGCGCAATCACATGCTTTTGTAGAATGCTGCTGTGAAATTCTGTAGAAAAATACATTCAGAGTTTTTAGTTGAATCAGTGTATATACAGCTTAGAGACCTATTAAAGTTCAAGGTTATGGATGGTATTAAATGTTTGTACGGAGTGATACGAGTTTAGACTAGATATTGTGTCACCGTGTGTCTGGGTGATGATTCAGATAGCATGACGAAATATTGTTTTGACGAGTTTTATATCTATTTTTAGATATGCTAATGTTGTCCTACATCGCAGGACGTTGTCAATAAACAAAATTTCAATATTAGACCAATAGACTGAACTATAGTCAATAGGAATATCATATCCAAAGGTCGAATGACAAGTTTTGACAGAACTGAGACATTTTGGAGAAGACAGCAATTTATGTACTTAAAGAGGCACAAGCGGAGTTTTACGGGGTTTTTAGCATAATTATGCTGTAAAAAGAGACGCCTGTCGTATTCTACTTACTGAAGCAAACTTAGGCCAAAAAAAGAGAATTGTTTCTGGTTAGCTATAGGGCAGTTTGTCTAAATTGGTGCGACGGTGCGATTTTTTTTAATGCTCAACAAATCTGTCACTCGGTCTACTATGTATGGCAGTTACTGTTCTTGGGTGTGTTTCCTCCTGGATCTGCAGAGAGCATCAGCGTGGCTGGACAAACACGAAAAAAATCGACGCGTAGGTGATTCGCGCCCTGACCAGAAACAATTCTTTTCTAGCTAAACAGAACCTTTTATTGGCAGAATTCAAACCCGGTATTCAGGAGTAATATATAAACGATGCAAGGACACAATTTATTACACGTACATTACATCCAGTGACATGTAAGAAATTTACAAGCCAAACGTTACTTGTTGCAAACAGGGCAAATAAACAACTGCAATGGATTGATAACACTTGGTTAGAAGTACAGAAATATGTATGATAAGAACAGTTTCTGACCTCTTTGCGTGTACAGGAAATACCAGGGTAACTTGGCATTTGTGTGTGAATGTGAGCTATTGTGTAAAGTGGCCATAAAACTGTTCTTATCAAATGATGGAAAGTAATACTTGTCTCTGTTCTTCCAACATGCTGTGCTAAGTGGTAGTACATCTAATTCATTTGTTTATTTTCCCTGTTTGTAACAAATTCCGTTTGTTATTACTTGACTGTCTCTGGTTGTAAAATATTAAGGAAATCACTATTTTATGCTATCAAGTGTGTTGACAAGGTCAGAACAGTCATTGCGTTTTCGGTGCCTGAAGCGAAGGCATGCATCGCTATTAACATTACACTAGAATACTTTAATTATGTGTTGAACTATATGTTCACGCTAATCAAATAGGTTAGAAATTCCTCTTTTGCCCCTTTAAGTTGTGTGTTCTGAGTTTCTTTGTGCAAGAAAACATACACAGCGTGTTTCATGTTAGTGTTCTCTGGCTCTGTTTGATACACCCACACACAGGAACCAATTAGAAACTACATATTCTACACTTCAAGATAGCAAGGTCGCAAATTTCTTGCTACGTTTTGTCTAAATTAAATAAACTACAACTAGACGCAGATACGTGGGCGCCAATATTTTGATGTCTGCATGGATCTCTGCATGGTGGTACCTAATTAGTTTACATTTAGTATTTCATTTAGTCAAAATGTAGAATGAAACTGTACTCATTTAACTTTGCAGTGCTGTATGCGCAGTTGTTTCTGTTTGGTTGTACCAAACAGAACAAAGTGAACACAGGCATGAAACAGGCTGTAATTGGTACAATAACTAATAAATCTAGTCCAATATATTACTGATAACGCTTTATATGAAAATATAATGAATATGAGTTATGATGACTCAGTGTGACCCGTGTGAATCTAAATAATACAAAGACGTGTGTGTGCAATGATAACAAGATAAATGCGGGTACTATCAGTTCTAATGAGTCAATAGCGAGTGGTAATTTATTAACATCACCAAATAGGACCACGCCCCTAAATGAATTTCAGTGCCGTGAACAAAGAGGCGAAGTATGACAAAACTTAGATAAAGAGATATTGATAACGGTTTGATTAATTACCTTATTGTTAATATTAGATGACAAAATATGATATGAATGGATATTTGATTAGTATCTGACAGCTGAGCAGTTTAGTAAAGTTCTCATCTGTGTGTGTCTGTCTGTCTGTCTGTCTGTCTGTCTGTCTGTCTGTCTGTCTTTACGCATGTACGTACGTACGTACGTATGCATGCATGCATGCATGTATGTATGTATGTATATATGTATGTATGTATGTATGTATGTATGTATGTATGTGTGTATGTGTGTATGTATGTATGTATGTATGTATGTGAGTATGTATGTGTGTATGTATGTATGTATGTATGTATGTATGTGTGTATGTGTGTATGTATGTATGTATGTATGTATGTATGTATGTATGTATGTGTGTATGTATGTATGTATGTATGTGAGTATGTATGTATGTATGTATGTGTGTATGTGTGTATGTATGTATGTAAGTATGTATGTGTGTATGCATGTATGTATGTATGTATGTATGTATGTATGTATGTATGTATGTATGCATGTTTAGCTATTAACTATTTGTTCTTTTATATCTGAAAGCTTGTACCGTCATTAATTCAATACATAACATTCTTTTTTGTCAGCAAGAAGAAGGTGTGAAGTTTGCCGCCTTCGCCAATGAAGCTCATGTAAATGCTTCGTTGTTTATGGATGATTTAGAACATTATACTGATGCTGTTGCCAGGGAAATGGGGTTTATTTATGATATTGGCCATTCAATCTTACCAGAAGAGGATTACAATGACGTATGTGTCTTTTTTCCCCTCAGTCTACCTTCTTCAATTCAATTCAAAAGCTTTATTCATAAAAAAAACAGAAAATCGTCTTCAGACCCATCAACAAACATTACAAAAATACACAGAACTCACAAACAAATAAAACAAAACAAAGAATCCATATTCATAAACAGTTACACTTAAACATTCACAGATACTGAACCAAGCGATGCAAAACTGGTGCTGAGACTAGTATTACGAGCATAGGGTCAGCCACTGTATAGCGCCCCCAACCATCATTATTATCAGTAATTAAGTAGCATAATTAGCATACCCATACTTTTACAGAAAGCGATTTGGAATATCACTCTGACGCAGTGAGTTGTTGAAGACGTTAGAATCTGGTTTTAAAAGAAGTAATGTTAATTGGCAGAAAAAAATCCATATTTGAGATTTGAGGCGATTTGACTGTTTAGGAATACTGAATAAATTGTATTCTTCCTTCTTCTTTTCCTATTCCTTATTCTTCGGTTTTTACCATATACAGCTACAAAATGTCCTGTCCAATATGAGTTTAACCTATGCCCTAGGAAAGGTGTGTGTACCGTGGGATGAAAATGAATGTCATTTACAAGACCCAGGCAAGTATATATATATATATATATATAACTCGGTGAGTATCAATCTGCTAAGACAGTGCTCTATACCGCAGTGGCAGAGCGTAATAGTTTTACAAAACTATATATATATATATATATATATATATATATATATATATATATATATATATATATATATATATATATATATATATATATATATATATATATATATTTCATTAAATTGTCATGCGCTGAACGATTCTTTTTGTTACTGTAGATTTCAAATTAATTATATTCTGACTTATGCCAACTTCATGGTGGGAGAGATGGGTGGGGGTTATAAAGGTACTACTTTGGTCAGATAACGTGACGGGATATCAAAAGCGTGCCTAGAACAAAATATTAAAAATGTGTGGTCACATGGTCATTCTTGACCAATCAGCACAATGGAATATAGTATAATGATACACATAGAACAAACAGGAATTTGACATACTGCAAGGAGAACAAAGCAATTAAATTGACGACAAATACTGTAAGATAGAACAATGAAATCTTAGAAGTTGACGGCAGATATTTTGGGAAAGAACCAAGCACTTTTACAAGTTTTGGACAGATACCTTAATAAACAACAAAGCAAAGTTTACGACAGATACTGCAGGAACGTACAGGGGAATTGTAGAAGTTGCAATTTTAACGACATATACTGTGACAAAGAACAAACTACTTTTATTTTGGCAAGATTCGAAGAGTTTGTAGATCTATGAAATTCACAGTGGTTATATCATCATCCATTGGTCAGATTTTTCGTCACCATCTGATGTTTATTGTTAATATTTTAATCATCTTTCTAGTTTTGACGAACATCATGGCCACCTCGACTAATTATACTCAACGACTGTGGGTATGGAAACACTGGAGAGATGACACTGGGAGAAGACTACGAGATGTGTACGTGGATTACGTGAGACTGAAGAATCAAGCATCTGTGCTTAATGGTATGTGTATAAATAGGTGGACGACACACATAGTACATTTATCTGATCTTGGAAAATAAATAAATCCAGATCTTGCTAATCACATTTTATAAATCATTAAGTTAATAATCCATATGCGTAAATCCAGATTAAAGAATCGTACAGATTACATGCCATGTATGGGTTTTTTCGTTATCCAGGTTACGACGATTACGGTGCTTATTGGAGAGCAAACTACGAGAACGACATGGACGAAGACGAAGATTTGGAGGAAGACATGTGGCAGATGTATGTAGATATTTTACCACTCTATGAAAAACTACATACATATGTACGCTATAAGTTAAAAGATATCTATGGAGATAAAATAAACAGGGATGGAGGATGCCTACCAGCCAATTTGTTAGGTAAGTTTGCTGCCTCCTCTCTCTCTCTCTCTCTCTCTCTCTCTCTCTCTCTCTCTCTCTCTCTCTCTCTCTCTCTCTCTCTCTCTCTCTCTCTCTCTCTCTCTCTCTCTCTCTCTCTCTCTCTCTCTCTCTCTCTCTCTCTCTCTCTCTCTCTCTTCCTAATTTCGATTTAACTCTGTCACAAACATAAGCTAGATCGTTAATTAATGCAGTTATCAGATCAACATTCATTTTCCGTTCCGTTCCAACAGGTGACATGTGGGGGCGCTTTTGGACCAATCTGTACAGTCTTGTGGTGCCATATCCAGATGCAGCCAATGTTGACGTCACAGATGAACTAATAGCACAGGTAAGGATTTCAACATTTCAACAGGTTTCGCTAAAGTTGGCTTAGTCATTTTGAAATACGTTTGCCAATAGAGGTTATCCAAAAACCTGAGAGATTTCAGTATTTCCACAGAAATTATTGTACAAACAGGGACGGAGAGAGGGGGTTGCATTTCCACCATATCAGTCGCGTTTTGGATAAATTAAGAGCGGGGAAAGAAGTTTACCGTTTGTGTTTGTTTGTTTTTATTTATTGTTTCAATTTTTTTCTTCTTTTTTGCGTTTTGATGGGGGTAGTTTTATGTTATCACTAAACTTGAGTATTCGTGTTTTTACTGTTTTTATAATGGAAAGTATGCTAATAAATTGTATGTACCAATCACAGTGATAATATTTCAGATTAATAAATTGCTGGGAAGCTCATTTGGTATTCCATACTTCCTCCAAATTTTTCCAAGATGAATTTGATAAAATCTTTTGAATACAGTCATATTCACGAACCCAATTTAATACTGAACATTTTTTTATATACGTCAGTGGTGTGATAGCGTCATACTGTCACTGCAAGAATATGATCATTTGGTGTAGGCAGTTCATAAGAACACACGATATTTTTTCACGTCTTTCTTAATATAATAATATAATGACTTTTTGGAAACGTTTACATAACCAGACACTGACAACATTAGACATGTAGATACGATACATTATTGCAATACACTGCTACTTGTTAAACACAGACCAAGTCCAAAACAAGTGTTCTCTGTCCAGAGGCAGATTCCCAAAACGTTAATGTGATGTTAATTCAATAACTTAGGAGCGTCACACCAGCTGTGACAAAAGTACTGTGTTTATTTCCCATAATGCCTTGCCAAGTATACAACATCAGGCCTCTTGAATGACACATTCGCCAAATTCAGAGAGGGCTATCCATGCGGAGTTGGTGAAAGTGGATTTTCCTGGTGACCTAAGCATAACGTAATAATGTAGCTACTATAAAACCAGTATCGTTTTTTATTCCCATTCATCCCAGTGAAGTGTGTTAAAGTCGTTAAAGTCTATCTAATATCAACAACAAAATCTTGTGATGTTTACTAAGTTAAAAACTTCTTTTAATTTCACAACCACCTAGACTACTTCCTGTGTTGCGTCATATGATATATATATTCACAGTGGAAACTATTTTGATTTAATGTATGAATACTGGTTCTCAAATTGAAAACAAGGGTAGAAACATGAAAATTCGACATTTTGGCAGTCATATTTAATTTATGCAAATTGCAGCATACTAATTAGGTCTGTTATGACTAGTGTATACTCCAATAGTCAAGCTACATAGATTAACATATTTAAATACTTCATAAAAGTTTATTAGAATTGACATTTAGTTAAATATACAATAAATGGAGTTTTTGGCGGCCATTTTGGATTTATGCAAATTAGATACTGTTCCACCAATTAGATTGAAGAGGACTTTTGATATTTCATTATGAGGACCAATCTGAAGATAATGGTGAAAAAATAAATTCTGTTGCAATTAGTGGTGGGTTATTTCATATTTTGACTGGACTATATAACAGTCACACATAGATACATAGATACCCGGATAGCATTTATACAGTTGCAGTGTATGACATTACGTCCGGCAGTCTGCATGAATGATATACAATGTATACACACTCATGCCTATTTTACTGTCCTCAGAACTATACAGCTGTGACGATGACGGAATTAGCCGATGATTTCTTTGTTTCCATGGGACTGATACCAGCTCCTCAAGAATTCTGGGACGAGTCTATGCTGACAAGACCAGATGATGGTAGACAAGTTGAATGTCATGCAACAGCTTGGGATTTCTACAATCAAATAGACTTCAGGTAATATAACAACAACAACAACAACAACAACAGCGACGACGACGACGACAACAACAACAACAACAACAACAACAACAACAACAACCATGTTGGTTGACCGAATTGGGCAACGCAATTAAAGTCTCAGTGCGGATAGGATTAAGATCTACTCCCAGTACTTGACCGACGTTCAATTGTGGTACCAGTGTAGTATTCTATGTATATTAGCTCAGATTGTTTCGTGGTCTGAGATATTAGGTATTTTTATATATAACATCTGAACTTGTTGAACTTGTTGCCTGGTCAGTTTAAGGTACTGGGAACGGATTGACTATCTATATGATGTAATCAATGATTGTTTCTCCTGCTCATGAAAGCCTTCCATTGGCACTTCTCCTTGTTTATTTTACACTAAAACAAGGGCACAGTAAACATTGAAACATTAGCATGATATGTCAATTAAAGGGAAGTACATTAAAGTGGCTTGTGCACTTTCCCAGTTTGTATATATGTCCACAGTCACTCTATACAGGCACTGCCTCAAACTTACTACAAAATGTCCCTTAAATTGTGCGACTCTGACCTTTATGGCAAAATGGCGAGCATAAGCAAATATATATATATATCGACATCATTCAAGTGTCCACCCTGCCGGCATCATTCAAGTGTTAAGCTTTCTAATGAGATGTTAACGTTTGACTTTGACCAACATTTACAAGGTCAAATAGCCGGAATTTGTCTTCCTACAATAACTCATGAACTTGGTGAATACACAGACTCAAGTCAGTGTCTACATCCATCTTCGAATTCTCAACGGTAATCTTTCTCTTTGTACCTTGACCTTTGCCCATGACCTCCTCTTTAAGTTATTGATGTAAGCTTTGAGCTTGATGCTAAAGCTTTGACCTCAACCTTCATCTTCTTCAAGTTCAAATACTACATTGTTCATTATTTTCGGAAGGGTTACACAGAGACTCCATAGTTTGTAAACTCACATTTGTTAGAAGTATTCTGTTTATTAGATGTTAACTTTTGACCTTGACCGTCACCTTCAAGCTCAAAATCTAAAATATTGACAAAAAACTTTGCCATAAAAGAAACCAGTTGGGGGATATGTCTTGTATAAAGACTAGTTACATCGATTTTCAAACATAACTCAATTAATGTTCTTTCTTCTGTTCACATTGTTCACTTCTGTCTGTTTGTCCGTCTCTCCATCATTCCATCCACCTATCCATCTATCTATATATCTATCTATCTGTCTGTCTGTCTGTCTGTCTGTCTGTCTGTCTGTCTATAAATGTACGATTCGTGCATACATGTAATATCTTCCTCTTTGTCGGTCGGTCTGTTTCCATCTATACATCTGGACGCCTTGTGCGCGAATCAAATCATAAATGTATCTCCTTCCATATGCATGTATAACCCTTCCCTCTTTGCTTGCACCTTCCCAATTGTCTTGTGTGTATATCCTCTCATTTTGTGTATATCCTCGTCACTTTCGACGTGTGTCACTGTATGCTTCCACACTCCCACCCTCCTATCCCCTTCTGTTGGTAATGTACTCCAGGATACGAATGTGTACCGAGGTGAACATGGATGACTTAATGGTCCTCCATCATGAGATGGGCCATATACAGTATTTTCTGCAATACATGGAAGAACCTGTCGAGTTCAGAGACGGTGCGAACGAAGGCTTTCACGAGGCCGTCGGTGAAGTGATAGCACTTTCCGCCGCCACGCCCCAGCACCTGTATGATGTCAACCTCTTACACGAACTACCTGACGACTACGGTATGTGCATATCTGTCATTGTCAATAAACGCTTATGATTCATTCTTTTTGTGTGCAAATTAGGATCAGAATGTGTTCGGATGTCAACATGGATGATATGATGACCCTTCACCATGAAATGGGTCATATTCAATACGATCTACAGTATAAAGAATTACCTGTAGCTTTCCGTGATGGCGCTAACGAAGGATTTCACGAAGCGGTCGGTGAGGTCATCGCTCTGTCAGCAGCAACACCACAACATCTGTATGACGTGGGTTTATTACATGAACTACCTGACGACTACGGTAGGACGAAGACAAAAAATAAATTTAAACCATTAATTTGTAAAGTAAAATTATCCATCCTACCCTCTTAAAGGTTACCTTTGCATAAATTAACAACTCTAATATTCTTTTTGAACTAGTTCATGTACTCTATATAGTTTTTTATATTTCAATAAATACACCCACATTTATACGTCTTTTGATGTTAACTCTTTGAATTTATGGCTTTCTCCTCATATATTATAATGGTACTATATTTTGTTCATAATCTCTGTTTTCATTTTTTATGTCTATGCTATGTATTTGAAGCTTAGCGGTTGTCTACTTACAACACTGGTATTCCAGTCTTCGGTTTACTAAGATAGACGCAAAAACTAAAACTATTGTTCTTCAATGGGGTAGATTACGACAAGTGGGTGATAGCGGTTTCTCTCTGTTGTGCGATTGTAATCACCCTGTGATCAACATAGTGTAAACATTGGAAGTCCCAAAACAGCACTGCAAGTTTATGGGAATTCTAAATAAACTAGTTTTCAGAGACGCCTCTCTACTGAGACTATAATTAAACAAACATCCATCAATAGCTTATCACTGTTGCATCGGTTAGAAAACCGGAGGCTCAACTACCAGGGTAATATCAACACCCCTGAGCATATTTCTTGCATCAAGTACATGATCCGCACCTGATTTATGGCTGTTTACACGCGGACAACAATCCATCATACGAAATATACAAATATAACGTCATCACTGACACATAATTCAGCTTATCAGAATGACTGTGCAGTTTCTATTATATACTTAATGCTTGGTTGTGACGTCACTAGTAGACGTCATTTACCACACGTGATGTAGCCACTATTTGCTGAGGTTAAAGGCCGTGGGAGACAGTTGCTACATAACAGCACGAGGAGTAATATAACGCCTACTAGAGACCGAAATGAGACAAGACAACAAGTGTTTTATAACACCTCACATTCTCAGATAAATATTCTTTCCATTGTCAAAGCAAATCCCCGATAGGCCTTCTGTGCTACATGTATTGCCCTAGGGAAAATAGACTACGACAAATGCCCCTATATGCAAATTGGGGTTACTACGGGTCAATAGTGCATACCATGTGGTACAACCTAAGCCAATCACCGAAGGCTGTCTGAATATGACGTGTTATATTAGTGTTAAGAGCATTATTCCACGGGTAAATATTACTGGAAATGACGAAACGTTAAAGCTATCACTCATAATGTATATAATTAATGTAGTACTTGTCATTAATGTGATAAAATCAATCATAAATGTAACGACATTTAACTATAATGTAAGAAACTTATTTCGAGTTCTTTCTTGTAAGGTTATCGACCTTTCTGCGATGTCCTTTTCTGTATGTCTCTCTTTTTCACCCTGTCTTTTTCTCCTCTCCTCTCCTCTCCACTCCTTTGTTCTAACAGATTCCGATATTAATTTCTTAATGAAGCAGGCACTGACTATGTCTGTCTGTCTGTCTGCCTGTCTGTCTGTCTGTCTGTCTGTCTGTTTGTATCTTTGATTTTGTCTCTCTATTCACTAATATTCCTTTCTGTTCAATCTCTTAATCAGAATCCGATATCAACTTTCTAATGAAGCAGGCATTGACCATGGTTGCAACTTTACCGTTCAGTATCGGTCTGGAGAAATGGCGATGGGAAGTGTTCCGTGACAACATTCCCTATGACAAATGGACGTCATCGTTTTGGGAATTGAAGTAAGTGACTCAACAACAAATAAACTTTGAACCCTCTGATGCATTCCTTTTCACAGATTATATTGTAGTAACTGATTGTGTGGTGAGGAAGATCCACAGAAAAACAACAAATCTTTGGAAATTAAGAGTTAAACGTTGGAGGATTAACACATTGTTTAGACAGAATTTTAAAACAAAACAAATTGTGTGATTCCGATAACCCAACCGACCATACTTTAAGCCGCCGACCCTAAACATTTTTAAACATTTAAAACAAAACTATCAGACATTCTTTGTCTTCTCGACTTCCATGCATGTCTGTTTTCTTACCCTGGTGATATCTGTACATACTTTTATCAAACTAGTATCAGAGAAGGGGTATTCCGACCGGCATTTTGTTTGGTTTGAGTCGAAGCAATAGTTTTTTGAAGAAAAAAAAACAATTAAAAAGATAAAAATAAATCAAAGTACTATTCTCTCTGAGGCCATATTTTTATGGGAAACATACACATTTTCTTTTCGTGTTATTGGTGTTCACATACATTCGCAAAGAAGTACAATTATTGCCATTATTGTAATGTATGGTTTGTTTGTTTGTTTTTTCCTTCCTAAGGCATAAAATACTTGGTGTGGTTGAACCAGCTCCACGATCCGAAAAAGACTTGGACCCTACTGCACTCTACCACGTGGCTAACGATTATTCATTTTTAAGGTAAATCCATCGATTCTTTTATCTCGTCAACAAGTGAGTGCTAATATGGACACCGTGTTTGTAGTTACCGTTGACTTTATATAAGGTGCATTGAAAAACACGACAAGAAGTTTATGTTTCATACAGAGAATATCACCTTCGACTGTATGATATAACTGAGACAGTTCGAGAAGACAGGTGTCATGATATTCACATTATATTCAAGTTCGAAAGTTTTGACTTTTTACGAATCGACATTGAGGGCGCCAACATTCATCTCTTTCATCAACTCTTGTAACCTCACTTTGGAGTCGAGGCTGTGGTGTTGTGCTATTTTGTTTCATAAAATTTCCATATTTTATCACAAATTTTCACGTACAATTCATTCCTTGCCATGATTTATTTATTTTTACCTTTCCAGATATTACACCCGTACATTTATCCAGTTTCAATTCTATGAAGCTATGTGTGCTGCTAAAGGCTTTGACGGAGATTTGTTCAAGTGCGACTTTTATAACTCCACTGAAGCCGGTAAAGTACTCGGGTGAGTATTATGTAAGAACAATAATATGTTAATTAGTTCATACTATTTCGCACTTTCTTCCATTAATGTTTACCATCAATTATCACACAGGGAGGGCAGAGAGAGAGAGAGAGAGAGAGAGAGAGAGAGAGAGAGAGAGAGAGAGAGAGAGAGAGAGAGAGAGAGAGAGAGAGAGAGAGAGAGAGAGAGAGAGAGAGAGAGATAGTGAGTGAGTGAGTGAATGAGTGAGAGCTATTAAACAAGAAGCAGACATACATGGATGGACAGACAGACAGGCCAGCCAGCCAGACAGACAGCCAGACAGCCAGACAGACAGACAGACAGACAGACAGTCAGACAGACAAACAGACAGACAGACAGACAGACAGACAGACAGACAGACAGACAAAAAGACAGACAGGCAGAGAGGTTGAGGCAGGGAGACAATCAGACGGACAGAGACTATCAGAAAAGACTACGAAGCCAACAAAAAGCTTAGGAATAAACCATTATATGTTCAATTAAACACTTTCATACAAAATACATATCTTTAAATTTGTCAGTGATATGTTAAAGCTTGGTAAAAGTATGCCATGGCCGGAAGCCATGATGGCTATCGCTGGTACAACCAAGATGGAATCTGGACCATTCTTGAAATACTTCAAACCATTGGACAAATGGCTAAACAGAGTACTGAAAGATCTGGAGATAATCGGTGAGATTGGATGGGACTCAGATTGTACATGGAGACCGTACGAAGAGGAGGATACACCAACTGACCCTGGTAAAGAGTACTGAGTAGATTGTTTTCAATCTTGTGAATATTTCAACTTTTAAGTGTGTCTACCGTGACCATTACTGTGTTTACTGGATTGAAAAAAAAATACATATTCTGTAAGTTTGTGGGTTTTGGATAGGCTTGACAACTGGTCGAAAAATGTTTAGTAAGGCCAAATAAAAGTAAATAAGATGTTTAGAAATTTCTTCGATCCCAAGATTAGATACTCGGTCACAATACTTCTGTGAGAGTTTGATGACATGTAAAACAAATGAATGAATTGAAGGCAATTGATGACTTAAGCAAACGAACACGTTATGATGATCGTACTGTTATAGTGTAAAAAGACCTGGCCTCTATCTGGAAAACGATTTTTTTAAGTGACCACAGATGAGGAAAGGTAGATCGCTTTATCTGAAACACACTAATTTACTATAGTAGTTATTAAAGAAAATTACACTAAGAAATACTCAAGAACGCTGCTACTTTTTTTTTTGTATTTATAGTAATTTATTTGGTATCTTGGTACAAGTCATAATACTAGTATACTGGTATTTTTTTTCTGTGTGAATACAACATCAATTATCGCGCAAATAATAATATAGGAGACCACTTTTCCAAATGCACTGTGTTTGATTATATCAGATCCAGATGAACCTCTGTTATTTAACTTTATTAGTTTGCTGGTAAGAAAACATACTTACTACTGCAAAATGATTGGAACTAAGCCAAGTTTTGCAGGATTGGACATATCAAATAGAGGCTTTATTTCAAAACAGAAAAACAAAATGACAGGGCTACTTTTGTTTGTATGTCCTTCTGTCCTTCGATATATTCGAATAGACCATACGATACACTGAACAAAAAAGTATGAATATTTTGCTGTTTTATTCAACAGAACCAACCGACGAACCCGAGCCTGTTGATGCTGGTGACATCACTACGCCCTCTACGTTTGCGATGTTGATTGGTTTCATATTGGTTATTCTCATATTATAAAATAAAGGAGACACGCGCTTTGATATCAAAACTCTTGGCCACGGGAGATTTATTCCTAATTTTTTAGCCTTGCAGATATAACGCATGGCATATCTAGATAAGGTTATCGCTGCTTGTATTTCATTTCCTCAAGCAGTTGATCAAGGCAATTTCCGGGTGGGGCCATTTAGGTCTTGGGTTTTTTGAACAAAGTGCATAATATTATTTAGAATGTCTTCATACTTTTTTTCTTTTCATTTGTCCTAACTATAGCTATCTTCACTTTCAAAGACCATATTACGTCTTGCTTAGCACAAGCAAAATATATACATTTTGTAGTTCCATGTAAGAACTTTCCAGGGACAATTTTGACAAAAATGAATATTCTGCATGTTTATAATTGTGATCACAGAAATTGATTATCTTTTTTTTCACTTAGAGTAATTTGATTTGTTTGCTTTGAGTAAATAAGTACACTGAATACATAATATATACTATCAGTATTACTATAGTTATGTGGCGTTACTTTTAAACAAACGATTTACTACTTGATAGTGTGAGGGCGCCATTCGTGTTTCATCCAATTTGAGGGCGCCCTTCAGGATTCATGCGGTCTCTTACTGTGATTATAACACGGCATCTTACAAGGTCAAGCTATCATTATATATCTAGATAACTATGATCAGCTATGTTTTCGTCTACAGTGGAATATCTTTCGCAATTGTATTTCAAGTAGCACTACACTAGTAGCCATTACGCTTTATACGATGGGAATTGTGGGTAATATTTACATTGAAATGGGGTTGCTTTGGTCTTTCACTCGTGTGACCCAACGATTTTTACATAACGATAGACACATTTACAACTAAGAATAACAAATATGCCACGCACGCACACACACACACACACACACACGCACAGCTGGATTCTTTACATAAATCAAAAGTGACAAGCATTATATTGCTGCTATTCCTGTACTTGAGCATTTGAGGCAGGCTGACACGATTACAGAGACTTAAAGGGGAACTTGAACACCACTCTATCTAGGAAATAAATGTATTTTCATAAATTTTGTGTTCTGCAGAGTCAGTTCACCAGTTCACTTCACATCGGTTGCCAAAAACCACCAAATTGAAATCATGTTTCACTTCCATTGTTCCTTCAGTGGATCATGGAACGCCATTGCCTCATATATGGGTCTTAGCAGACATGATTATTCATTAGATACACACTAAATATTCATTACTCCAGCTTATTTCCTTTAGATAAAGTCAGTGAATATTCGGTTTGCATGTAAGATAAGACCCGTAAGGCAACAATTGAGATTTTAAAAAGTTTCAATTTGGTGTTTCTTGGCAACCGAGCGAAATTTATGTGATGTGAAATCATTAAATGACTCTTCAGAATCCAAAGTTTATAAAAATAATTTTATTTTTCCTGTAGTGGCGTCCACCTCTCATGATTTCAACTGTTCACTTGTTTACTGCTACACAACATAATTACTCGCCTCTGATCTGCATCCCCATACGTACGTGAGCGACAAATCTATGAGGGTTTATTTTGTTGTCTGTCCGCGAGTAATATGTGTAAAGCAAATATCGTGTCCCATGAGTGAAATGGTAAACTGAATTTCGTTTTTATTGTACTTATTATTAAAGAGTTAACCAATAAATAGTACTTGCAGTTTTTCACTGACATTAACATAGTAAACTGTAACCTGCCATATTACTCAATGCCAATGTTTTGTAAATCCACTGATACGTACACTGAAATGACGGGGAAACCCCGATCACGCCCTCAACGGTGCTCACAACACAAGAAGACGATGTCAATCATTGTCGATCGACATTAACATTATACAAACTACGTGAAATAGATGGATTTAAAAAGTGGTGAAAATATCGACAAAAATATTAAACCACATTAATTTAGATCTGCCTGGTTTGTTCTGGATGTCTTCATTAGTGGAGGATTGAATGAAGGAACATACAGACAGTATTGATCTTAGAGATAACATATTTGCTGATAAAAAATGTATTTTCATAAATGCATTTTGCCTTTCTGATGGCATGAATTATTTCAAATTTAATAAATAGTAAAATGAATGACCAATTAGAAATGCATGTGTGTGTTTATTGATGTACAGTATGTTACAGTAAGACTTTATTTGTATACTCGGCGTAGTCGTGATCATGAAATATTTAAGAAAAGTCCTAACGAGGGATCAAAATGGACCTAAATTAGTTTGAGTCAAATCTGGTGATTCAAAATCATTATTTAATTGAATGTAGATATACACCTCTGCAAAGCAGAATATTTTTTTAAAACTCGGCTTTAATTTGTAGTCCTTAAAACACAGATTGGGTTGCCGGTGTCGCCTCTTATCACCGCGGTCCGGGTTCGAACCCATTCAGGGTTTGAATAAAATATAAGGGACGGTCACACAATGTCACTGATCAAACTCAGTAAGGATCTTCGTTCGTTTAGGGGGGTCTGCCGTCAATGCGAAAGCTAAAGTTCATTTTCGCACTCCTAATCAACTTTCGAAAATGTTCATGTCTTCAATAACAGCTTCTGTATTTACTACTGAGATGTAAAAAGATAAACATTGACTTCTGTAATGTGCACATGAGATACTGGGTTTCCGGTAGTATTTTGCCATGTGTTTACATCACGGTAACCTCAGTAAACAGGTTAGTAAGGTTGGAACTTTCATGTTTACCATACGTTTTTACATTGCATCGCGATTGATCGTAGTGGTGTGACCATTGTTTTCATTATGGTTTACATCATATATGAACGTGTGGTGACGCACTTGTGAAAGTCGTTTTTGGGGAGGGGGATTTGTCATAAGTGAACGATGTTCGTTTATCGGGCTTGTGGGACACAGTGCGATCATCCCCAAGGGTGGTCATATTTTTTTCTGTTTTTCATTACTCGACCGATCCAAATTTTGAGATATGACAACACAATAAAAAAATACAATATTTTTATTTTCGCCCGCCTGCGACATAGCGCCCTCTGTTGCAAGAATAAGCAAGTGTCTAAACTGTCGACGTCATCTACAGACATGGCAGCGACGACAACACTTGTTCACGAACAGATCATTTCTTTCCTGTCGGAAGTTATTCATGGCTGAGAACATGCACTTTAATTGTGTACAGAAGCTTCAGGGAAAGGGTTTGTTACCAGGAATACAAAAAAAGAAGATAGAAAGAGGAGGAAACGGAGATGCAGAGAAAGATGGATAATATGATTTTTTAATTATTTTTTTAAATCGATCGACCAACCTATAGTTGCCATTTAAAAGTAATGTGAAACATGAAAAAAAAAATAGGGCCACCCTTACAAAATTCAATGATAGACCATTAATGGGGTGAATTGTCATTCGAACGGTTAAACGTAAACCAACAACTTTTGCTGGAATTTGGAGTACTGAATATTAAAAACAAGAAAACTAAACATATAAACATGGGAACAGTATTCTAATGCACTAATTGCGACTGATAGAATAACCGGTACCCTGCTAGGTTTGAAACGTCTCAAAATCAACACATTATCGATGCGTTGAGCGTATTGCCACTTGCGTTCATAAATCTGAATTTCAAGCGTTTCAACCTAGCACAAACATCACCTAGCTCATGGTGGACTTTTAGCTAAGGCCTAAAAAAAGAATTGTTTGGTTCATCAGGTTACCCGACCCCACCTAGCTTTTGACTGCCGACCCTGAACTTTTGTTTACGTATTCAAGAAAAAAAATCGACTACCATCATTTTAAAAGACACTCTATAACTATTCTTCCAATCTATAATGGCTGTACATCTGATAGGATGAAATAAACCTTAGTAACACAGAGACCCATTTGGAAAACAATGGAAAACCTGAATTATATTATATCATGCTACTATGTGCCATTCTGATTGGATAATAACTGTGGTAAAATCCCATTTTACCACGGCTGGCAGTGGTAAAATGGGCCCCTAAACTAGCATATGAATAGTACATACAAGCAGAATGTGTTCGTTCTTATACCAATAAGTTAACACTTCTTCAGAGTAAAGGTGTGTCAGGTATCCTGTACAATAGTTTGGGTTACAGTAGTCCAAATAATTCCACCGATGACCTTGCGATCGAAAGCAACGATCGATCAGGGGCTTCAACATCACTGGCCATGGCTGATATTGTGATAAGGTACAAGTTCTCCCATGCAACGAGCCGTCTCAGCGTCCTGCTCTCGTTGAATCAAGCAACACCAATTTAACGTTTAACCATCAGTCAAGTGCGTCAGGATTATTTCAAAACTGTACATTTTCAGGTTAAGTCAATGTTCAATTTGGTAACCATTAAATTAAAGTAGACTGTGTAACGTCGCGTCTCTGATTTACTGTCACGAGCTTTCTCCGCGGATTCAACTGATTCAACGGCGAGACATCTATTTTTAGAAGTGTACAAGATTGTATTGTTCTTATGTAAATATCCAAACAAAATTGTTACTTTCTTTGACCTCTTGCCCCGTTTTCTTTGTTGCTAGTTTTCAACGCGTTTTCGTTATGCATTATATGATGTAAATAAAGTAATTTATCAATGCAATGCAATGCAGTGTACGGTTTGTGTTCATGCAGTACGTCACTACGTGTGTGTGGGGGCGACATGAACGTATCCACTCATCAAAATATGCTCGTTCCCGACGATCTATTACCGACGATCTTTTTCTGTACGTGTGAATTCGCCTTTTCAGGCATATAAATAACCACAGAATCACATTTAGAAGAAATAGACACATATTTTGATATAATATAATAGCAATAACCCCCACCGAAGGCGGGTATACACTCGAATTTGGTACAATTCGCTCCATATAGCACTCGCCATTCGGCTCGTGCTATATGTCGCGAATTGTACCAAAATCTCGTGTATACCCGCCTTCGGCGGGGGTTATTGCTTAATTAGACACTCACATATATATAATAAAATAAAATGAAAAATCTACCTACCCCACCTATTCTAACATTGAGTGTATCCGGAACCACACAATTTTTATTTTTCATCGCCTAAACAACATGCAAATGATAAATTCTAGAAGAGCACCAATTCGTATGGTATTTTCTTTCAAAATATAGTACTAGAAAATTATAATACTTAGTGTTAATAAGTAAGTAAGCAAGCAACGAACGAAGGAACGAAACAAACAAACAAACAAACAAACAAACAAACAAACAAACAAACAAACAAACAAAAAACAAACAAACAAACAAACAAACTCAATAAATAAATAAATAAATAAATAAATAAATAAATAAATGCATTAAATAAATGCATGCATGCATTTATTTATTTATTTATTATACATACATACATACATACATACATACATACATACATACATACATACATACATACATACATACATACATACATACATACATACATAAAAAAAAATAAATAAATAAATAAATAAATAAATAAATAAATAAATAAATAAAATGTACGACGAATGTCACTTTAACCACTACAAGCACTAAAAAAGGATAATGACTCTTGTGCAATATTTCTCAACGATTACTAATATTTTAGTCCGCGATCGAGGCAAAAGACGTGGGAGGGCGTATTTACGTTGGTCCGTGCATGTGTAATGATGTGTATTAGTATGTTCCGCATTCGTACGGCTTTGGGTCTATTGCCATGGACTTTTAGTTAAAATATGGACGTACAGACATGGTTAGAGTCTGTCAACACACATGTACATACCTCGGATCAAAGTGAATCGAGCATAACAGCCGCAGAAAATGATGACGCCGACCCGATCGAAGATCTCGACGAGATTTGTCCACCCCGGAGTGGTCTACGCATCCCACGTCAAGTTAAAAGATTCAAGGGTTTTTTCGAATACTTCAGTCAAAAGCGCACACTGCAGCACAGTGGAAATGGTTTGGATGTCTCACCACGTTCGACTCGTTCCCACAGCACTTGTTTTAGCTCCGCTAGCATGGGTTCTGAGCAGTGTAACTATATGGATTTTCCCGTTCGTCTTGCTAATAATATCAAAAAGGTTCATGCATCCGATTGGACTGAAAAACAAACAGTGGTGTTGCATTGGAATCCTTCCGAGTTCCCGGACATTGACGCCGATCCTATAAATGCCATTAACATGGAACATCTCGATTTGCCTGACAATTCAGTAAGTAATTGGTGTCTGAGAAACTTTTGCCTGAAGCCTATTATGCAGTGGCTTCTGGGAACAGGAGTGTTCGAACCACACGACGTGAAGAACGAGTCTGAAGTGAGCGCTGTAGCTGTAAGTGAAGCGATAAAAGAAGAGATACTCAAAGAACTCACAGGTAATTTCTAAGTGGGAATTTCATCACATTTTCACAGTTTTTGAGAAAAATAACGTTTAGGATTTGTATAGTTCCAAGTAAACAGTTGCCAGTATGAATGGAAAAGAAGTACACAATGTGTTTGACCCCGGGGTTTGATCCTGGATTTGAGAAAGACAAAAGATTGCATACTTTAGACGCTAGGCGTGCTATTTGGAGACAGGAAGTGAAGGCTACTTTGCATTGCAGTGGTTGAGTCCTGTAGGCCCACATTGCAAAACTCACTATTTTCCAGTGTTTTAAGGTCAAACTTCAAGGAAATATCAACCAGTCTGAAAAGATCTACTAATTTATGATGTATTATTGTTTTATTTCATCTGTTTTAATGATTGCACCTATATGTCTACCACATCTTACATCCATATAAAAAGACAAAGTCCTCAGTTTCCCTAATCAGGGATGCCCTCTAGTGATACTTCTTTCAAAACTGACTGTAAAGTTGGTATGCAATCATTTTACACTAAAGGTCTGCTTATACTAAATTTTATCTACAGGGTCATATATGTGTAAAATTGCAATGGCCATTAGAGAAGCAACGGATAATGTGTCTGTGAAAACATTGACCGTACGTGACTTGGAAGCCATCATCCTAGTAAGTATTTCCCCCGATACACATATTCCTCATCCTGGTAACAGAACAAATTATCATATCTCCCACTATGCATCCTGGTAAGTGAATGATTGGTCATATCTCCCAACATGCATCCTGGTAAGTGAATGATTGGTCATATCTCCCACTATGCATCCTGGTAAGTGAACAGTTGGATATATCTCCCAATATGCATCCTGGCAAGTAACATTTAAAACAAAAAGATGAGGAATTATATGTCTTCTTGACCTTCATGCACATCTGTTCTCTTTCTCCATTGATGCTTGTACATATTTCATCAAACTACCACAGAAGGCGTATTCTGACCAACATTTGATTTGGTTTTGGGTCGAAGCAATATTTTTCGAAATTAAGAACAATTACAAAGATAAAATAAAATCCAAACCTACCTACCATATATACGAAAAGACAAATTTACCCAACCTTTACCCTACCTGTGACCCACCTAACTACCATCTCTGTCAAGGGGTAGCCCGAGACGAAGTGACACTTTTGACTCTACAACCCCCGGGGGGGGAGATCACTGGGGGTAAATTAAGTCAAAGGTGTCACTTCGTTTCATACTCACCACATTTACACATCCTCTGCTAAAGATTTACCCCGGTGGAAAGACATGGTCAAATCTTACTTTTACATTATCGGAAATACACAATTATATTTTTTTCGCCATATAACGAATTGTAAATTATTTTTGATCTACCAACTTAATAAACCTTTTTTGTTATAAAATAATAATTACCAGTGTTTGAAATAATCATTTTGTGCATGATATGAACGACTTTGATGTGACTGTCATCACTTTATATATACATGTATAGTGAGATTCAATACCTGATCATATCACTAAGAATACACCACACATGACAAATATATGTTGTTAATAATTCTTGAGTTTGTTGAATAAACAGAATTCAGTCCAACTCAACAGAATGCACATTGCATGGAGAGACCTGAACTTCAGAGATTTGTAAGAATTCAATAACCTCCATTGTCTGTGGTCCAATATGAAATACAAAAATGATACTCTCAATTTAATTGAATCAAAATATACAATTAGGGGATTTAGATTGAAGATATTATTTCATATTAAACAAATAATTCTTGCTGTAATGAATACCTTTGCTTTTTTTTTCATGAATAGGGTGTTCAGGATGTACCGGAAACGTACCTCGATGATGCATCATTAATATACACAGAGTGGTTATCTGAGTGTAAGAAGGACAAAATAGAAAAAGACACAGTAACTGCCCTAATGAACTCTATTGTAAATTTACTATTCAATTCTGAAGAGTTAATCCCAACTAAATTATACAAATTAAGGTGAGTAAGGCAAACCAGGACTTCAAGTTAAAGGGAAACAAGTTTAATACATTTTGGGGTGTACTTTTTGCAGCACATTTAAAATTCACTCATGGTATTCTGTATTTAGCTATCACTTGCAATTGACTGAACTGAAACCTGGTATTAAGATATAACATAAAATTATTCGATGACATATTTGTTTGCTATGCATATACAATGACAGTAACATATTTGAATAGTTTAATCAGGGTTTTGTGAATGTAAAAAGCTCACAAACTCAGCTTGTGCCACTTTAAAGTACTGATCAAATTCAAGTCAGAGCTTGCCTAAAATGTTCATTCAACCCCAACAAATTTCTACAAGTGCCTGTGGATTTGTATCATCCTTGTTCTCTGTTACACAATATCTTGTGTGCCAAGATATATCTGTAAATTGCTTCCCTCATCTTCTTAGGACATATAAACTTCACACTGCTTGAACCCATGCGAAGCTCCTCACTTTGAAATGTAACTAAGATAAAATTGACCTCGCCATTATTTCCCTTTACTTGATCGATCATAGTGAAGTCTTGTGTTTCCTATCAGAGGTACATGTATCTGTTTGTGAAATCACGTATGTCACAGTTTGTTGTAAAGTTTTGAGCATGTTTGTTTAAAAGTTGCCAATTCACAATGCAATTAAAAGTATATACAATGTAGTTGGAAGAAATACTCACCATGGACCTCTTTTTCTGTCTATAGACTCACAAAGGCTACAAAGAGAACATTTGATATGTGTGGTGTATCAAACATTGCTGAAAATGATCTAGAAGTTAGAGTTATCCGTGATGGTCCTTCAATAGCAAAAGAGTGGTTGGATAACTACAAAGTGTTAACAATGTCAGAGGTGGGTTTTCTGTAAAGTTTTAAAAGTTAGTCTGTACATACATGTGTTGCTATGTCTCAAAACCTGTGCACTCAATATGGTACCATTGGTAGATATGATCAGCCAAGTTACATTTTTTCCCTATGTTATGCATTACAATACACATGACAGGTGTCATAGTAATACATTGTAGGCTCTTATTAGTCCCCGCGGACGAAGTCCGGAATGGGGACTTATGGATTGGGTTCCGTCTGTCCGTGCGTGCGTGCGTCCGTCCGTCCATCCGCAGCTGTTTCTTGGAGATGCCTGGACCGATTTTTTTCAAACTTGGTACAGGGGCAACATACTATGGCATACATATGCACGTCAATTTTTTTTATGATACGATCCAATATGGCCGCCTAGCAACCATTTTGTTTGCGAATTTTCCCTGTCTAGAGCCATAACTCAGACATGCTTTAACAGATCTCATTCAAAGTTGGTATTAGGACAGTGTTCTATGACATACATGTGCATATTCATTGTTGTCATGATACGATCCAATATGGCCGCCTAGCAGCCATTTTGTTTGTGAATTTTCATGTCCAAAGCCATAACTCAGACATGCTTGAACAGATCTCATTCAAAGTTGGTATTAGGACAGTGTTCTATGACATACATGCGCATATCCATTTTCATTCTGATACGATCCAATATGGCTGCCTGCCAGCCATTTTGTTTGTGAATTTTCCATGTACAAAGCCATAACTCAGACTCCATTTTCATCGTGATATGATCCCCCATACCCAACCAATCCTTTATTGTTGGAGGCATATTCCATGTCCAAGAAGCACACACAACATATCTAAGTCTGTTTGTTTTAGGTTCACAAACAGGGGTAGGTAACAAATATTAGTCTAGAGCACGATCGATATAGCGACAAGTACAAATATAAAAGTTGCGGGAAAATTCTACATAGTACCTGGTACAAGTCGTTTAGTTACAAGCAAAGTCTATATTGCGACGAACACAAAGTCCTGATTTTCCCACCGTCCATTGCGTATTCAACATGGCGGCAAGTAAGATCGACAATCCTGATGGTATGAATCAGTCGATTTCTACTACTAAAAATCGAAAATACGTATTCCTATAGCGTGCGTTCTGGGAAGAATTGGTTGGAAGAACAACAGGGAAAATTTCATTGATTGATTCCACTGTTTGTTGGAGGAGTTAGCGAAAAACTTTTTCTACCGACGGATGTCCTATTCTAAACACACGTCCCTATACGATGCATGTACATACGTATATTGATTTTTATTTTTTTTTATTTTTATTGATTTTTAGTAGTAGAAATCGACTGATTCTTACCATCAGGATTGTCGATCTTACTTGCCGCCATGTTGAATACGCAATGGACGGTGGGAAAATCAGGACTTTGTGTTCGTCGCAATATAGACTTTGCTTGTAACTAAACGACTTGTACCAGGTACTATGTAGAATTTTCCCGCAACTTTTATATTTGTACTTGTCGCTATATCGATCGTGCTCTAGACTAATATTTGTTACCTACCCCTGACAAATGTTGTTGCGTGATCAGAGTAGTGATAATTCCTTAAAACCCAATTATAGCGGGGACTATGTCATTCTCAATGACTTGTTGAAGGTAAATATTGCATTGTAGAAGGACATAATATAGACAACAGTTTGTAGTTGACCTGTGTATTGTATTGTATTGTATTGTATTGTATTGTATTATATTGTATTGTATTGTATTGTATTGTATTGTATTGTATTGTATTGTATTGTAGTTTTATGTATTGTATTGTATTGTATTGTACATCCATGGTTAACCATACTAAGGGGTGTATTACATAGACATACTCCTGTGTGATATACATCCATAGTTAACAATACTAAGGGATGTATTACATAGACATACTCTTGTGTGATATACATCCATAGTTAACAATACTAAGGGATGTATTACATAGACATACTCTTGTGTGATATACATCCATAGTTAACAATACTAAGGGATGTATTACATGTACATAGACATACTCTTGTGTGATATACATCCATTGTTAACAATACTAAGGGATGTATTACATAGACATACTCTTGTGTGATATACATCCATAGTTAACAATACTAAGGGATGTATTACATGTACATAGACATACTCTTGTGTGATATACATCCATTGTTAACAATACTAAGGGATGTATTACATAGACATACTCTTGTGTGATATACATCCATAGTTAACAATACTAAGGGATGTATTACATAGACATACTCTTGTGTGATATACATCCATTGTTAACAATACTAAGGGATGTATTACATAGACATACTCTTGTGTGATATACATCCATAGTTAACAATACTAAGGGATGTATTACATAGACATACTCTTGTGTGATATACATCCATAGTTAACAATACTAAGGGATGTATTACATAGACATACTCTTGTGTGATATACATCCATAGTTAAAAATACTACGGGATGTATTACATAGACATACTCTTGTGTGATATACATCCATAGTTAACAATACTAAGGGATGTATTACATAGACATACTCTTGTGTGATATACATCCATAGTTAACAATACTAAGGGATGTATTACATAGACATACTCTTCTGTGATATACATCCATAGTTAACCATACTAAGGGATGTATTACATAGAGGGACATACAAAATGTACATGTATATGCACTCTTGTGTGATATTCATACACTGAAGTGAAATGTCCAATCCATGGTTGAGGCCCACATTGCAAATAAATTTGGGTTGGATTAAGACAATAGCTGTTATGATGCTGTTAGACTGAGTATGTTACATTAGAAGTCTAAATGAAAATATGAAATTGATGGCTTTTAAAGAGTGTCACACAGTTCCTATCTGATAATGTTAGACCTTAGTTTTGGGGTATATAATTTGTTAATTTATAGAAGATGTTGCTATAAAACCTGCAATGAGATAACAGGTTACAGGACTCACTGGTCCTTTAATTAAGTGCTATTTTCTTACACTACTTTTTATCAAAGTACCCCAATGGTGTGACTGTTCCACTTATGATATTTGAAATGTGTACGTTGTCAACCACTTCTTTTTTTTGTCACTTACAGAATAAGGTCTGTAAATATGGAATGGAGGGAGCATACCCACAAATGGTTTGCCAGTTTGTAGCAGCTGCAAAACACGCCCGTTTCCACACCAATAATCATCATATTTTGTACAACGTTTCCATCTGTGGAAAAAATACTATTCTTTTAGCAAGAGCACATGTTTGGAAGCAGTTGGTTAAGAGAACAGAACAATGTATTCCAGAGGAGACAGAATTTGGAAATTCACATTTCTTACATCGTACTGTTGAGTTCAAAATTTATAACAATTTTGATGTCTTTCCTATTTTGAATATTTACATGGCAGTAAAGGCTACCTTGTTACTTCACCTGAAAACACCACTTGAATGAAAAGCCAAAAATGAAAATGTAGAGCCCTGACTCAAAGCACGCTGAATATGTGACTGGCTTGTATAAATGGTGAAAAGGCTAATCTATGCAGATAAGGGAAATTCAAACTGCCATACATGTCTGGAGCAGTAGTCATAGACGTCTCATTTCCACTCCTTTTCCATTTCCATTTCCTGTTGGAATAAATGGCTTGAAGACTTAATACAAACCGTACTTGAACATCATAAGAACGCAACTTGATTAAAAACCTATGACATAAATTGAGATATTGATCTTATAAATGGTATATGTTGGTTCATTTGTCATTCAGGATTAGTCAAAGGTACAAAATCAGGAATTTGTGTTTACTCCTATGATAAGAAGCTAGAGAGTGTTCAGTGCTTACAGGGGGAGGGCCAAGGGAAATCAAGTACAGTACTTTTGTTTTTATGACCTTGGCAGTTATGGTCAAATTACTGCCATATTTCTTGTAAAAATTCATATTTCGGGCACTAACTCTAGAGGCTTTATAGAGAGAAACCTCATTTAAGTGTCTACGCTCAGCTTATCTATTACGTGCTTTCTAATGAGGCTTTGACCTCGACCTCTATTTTCAAGGTCAAATGGCCAAAAAGCTAATGAGGCTTTGACCTCGACCTCTATTTTCAAGGTCAAATTGCCAAAAAGCATCATAAGTGCACATGTGCAACTGATGTGCATGGACCAATTTCAAACCTGGCACAAATGTCAGATACATGTACAGTACTAATAGTCCACATATATATGCACATGGCTTTATATCATGACCTTCACGATCATGACCAATTGGCAGCCGTATTTGTCATAAGAAATTCGGAATACGAATTGCTAAGTTGAAATGTTGACATTATTATGGTGAATGAATAAAGTCACTCATTGATTAATTATATTTATTTTGTGTGTATGTGTGTTTGAGCACCACAAGAGGCTCTACTAAGTGATTTTACAAGATCTAAAATGTCTTGTACAAGCTTTAAGCTGCACTGGTTGCATCTGAACTTTTTTAGCACAACTGAACTGATAAGGTTCAATAGTGCTATAGGCATCACTATATGCAAATTAGGTGTAAAAAATTTTGGCTAGTTTTAGAGTGTCTTTTAAAGTTGATGGCAGTTTCTGCATCCACTATTTCTCATGAAACTTCACAATTCTTGCGATTTTGTTATTTTTTTCTCGAATATGTAAAAAGAAGTTTAGGGTCGGCAGTGAAAAGCTAGCTGGGGTAGGGTAACCGGAACCAAACAATTATTTTTGTAGGCCTTACCAACTTCAAACAGAGGCAATCCTAAGGACAGTGGAAGTTGCTGCATTGCAGTGGTCTGGAGAGAATGTAATATGTTGACATGAAATGGTAAATTACATCCTTAAAACCTCTGAAGAACATCTAACTTCTCAAACTCTACATATGCTACTTCTACAGTATCATTATTATAAAGTGCACAATGGTGAAGTCACGTGATGCCATTGTATTTGTACGATGTCCTTCCGCCGTGGAGTTGAATATGGATATTTGTTCGAATTAAATAATATTAACATGATATAAAAGAGTGGATTCCATCGAAAAACTACACATACATGGTTAAAATTTGTTTCTTAAAAAGAAAAACCTTCGAAAATGGAAAATACTACAGCCAGAATTTTGGCCTGAACGGCCTGCCATAATAGTTGTATTACCACCGCAGAATTGTATTTCCACCATGGGTTTTGAAGTTGTACGTGCATCCACAGACTTACGAGTTTGCATTTCTAAATTGAGATTTGCATGTCGACAAATTTAGTTTGTCTTGCTTTTAAATTGAATTTGTCACGTCCATAGATTTTGATTTTGTCTGTGTTGTATTCAAAATAGTTTTTCATGTTCACAGAGTTTGTGTTATTATTAATTGTTTCAAATTATTTTGCGTGTAAACAAAATGTGTTTCTTGTTTTTATGTTTTTCTAAACGTTTTGTCAGTTATTGTGTCGAAAAATAACGTTTTTTGAGTAATCATTTTGTCTTGTCACATAAGGGCCACAATATATATATTTCACCAGTAAGAGCTAGAATTGGAACAGTAAGGAACTTTATTTTATATTCTCGTTTAAATCACAATTTCACTAGTGAGGTTTACAAAGTGATGAAAGCTCATCTGTCACAATGCAAACGTTCAGTCTAAGTACATAAATTCAACATTACTGAAGCCATGGTGGATACCTGGCTAACTATTATTATTTCTTGGTGTAAAATGAAGTTAAATTTATGAACTTTACAATAACGTGATAAACTGGCAACCCAATTAATGTAATAACATGGTATCATTAACGTAATAAACCGACAAACAATAATGTGATAAACCGCCAACCCAATTAATGTAATAATAAACGATTACTGACCATAAATGCAATACCAGATGTAAACTGAATGCCTTCCGTAAGGTTAAAACCTTTAGAGTTTTCTTCCTACACACATTGTTGGAATTCAAAATTCTTAGCTATAGCTATCATACATGACCAAACTATATGAAATTTGAAGACCATAGCTTTTAACACTGGCATTCCATCTCCTCTGCATACACATATTTTTCAGATTGTACACATTCGGAACTATGTCTTTTGTATTTGTACATGGCTTGCTTCCAAATACACTTCTGAAATATCACAGGAAAACATTCACACACAGTTTTCAATATTCTATGGTACTGCACGTTGCTCTGGAAGTATGCGCTCCCAGAAGTGAGGCTCCCGACGCATCTCTGTTCGGAGTTCTCCATGCTACACATAAAACCCTACTGTTAGTACTGACACAAATTAATATTGTGAGTTCCATGACAAAAACCAACTAGTTCTTGTTGGAAGATGGGTAGCAAGTTTCATCAGATTTGATGCAGGAGTTGTTTTAATTATCGTATCCACAGACAGACAGACAGACAACAGCAAAATGAACCAATGTTGTGATAAAATGGCTAACCATAAATGTTATCATTGACATTGTAATAATCTGATTAACAATACCATGATAAACTAACTACTAATGAATGTAATTAATTACCATTATTGTAATAAACAATGACTGGCCATAAATGTAATCAAAAGAACCAATAACGTGATAAACCGGATACCAATAAATGTACTAAATCAACCAATAATGTGATAAACTGGCTCCCCATATTAAAATGTAATAACCATTAATATGATAAACTGACTGATGATAAAATGTGATAACATTACTATTAATTATAAACGTAACTTAACCATAAATGTAACATCTTACCATAAATGAAATAAACACCTTACCATAAATGAAATAAACACCTTACCATAAATGTAATAATAATATAGCCATAAATGGAATCTTAACCATAAATGTAAAATATACGTTACCATAAATGTAATAATAATATAACCATAAATGTAATAATAATATAACCATAAATGTAATAATAATATAACCATAAATGTAATCTTAACCATAAATGTAAAATATACGTTACCATAAATGTAATAATAATATAACCATAAATGTTATCTTAACCATAAATATAATAAACACCTTACCATGAATGTAATAATAATATAACCATAAATGTAATAATAATATAACCATAAATGTAATCTTAACCATAAATGAAATAAACACCTTACCATAAATGTAATAATAATATAGCCATAAATGTAATCTTAACCATAAATGTAAAATATACGTTACCATAAATGTAATAATAATATAACCATAAATGTTATCTTAACCATAAATATAATAAACACCTTACCATGAATGTAATAATAATATAACCATAAATGTAATAATAATATAACCATAAATGTTATCTTAACCATAAATATAATAAACACCTTACCATAAACGTAATAATAATATAACCATAAATGTAATTTTAACCATAAATGTAAAATATACGTTACCATAAATGTAATAATAATATAACCATAAATGTTATCTTAACCATAAATATAATAAACACCTTACCATGAATGTAATAATAATATAACCATAAATGTAATAATAATATAACCATAAATGTAATCTTGACCATAAATATAATAAACACCTTACCATGAATGTAATAATAATATAACCATGAATGTAATAATAATATAACCATAAATGTAATAATAATATAACCATAAATGTAATCTTAACCATAAATGTAATAAACACCTTACCATGAATGTAATAATAATATAACCATGAATGTAATAATAATATAACCATAAATGTAATAATAATATAACCATAAATGTAATAATAATATAACCATAAATGTAATTTTAACCATAAATGTAAAATATACCTTACCATAAATGTAATAATAATATAACCATAAATGTAATAATAATATAACCATAAATGTAATAATAATATAACCATAAATGTAATCTTGACCATAAATGAAATAAACACCTTACCATAAATGTGATAATAATATAACCATGAATATAATAAAACAACACTTAATGTGATACTAATTAATCATTGTTCATGTATTGCAATTTACAATACTTGTTACAGTGTATACCATGCAAGTACACTTTCTGTAGACGAGAAATATAGGAATTATCTCGGATTATCAATGAATTAATTAAGTAAACAACTTTATTATGCTCTGTTATTGTATATACAGGAAGTGCATTGTAAAAAAACTAGGTAAATACAAATACGGCGCATGCGCACGGATTTTCAACGTTCTCGTTATTTAATTACTTGGAATTAGTAGCAACATAAAATGTGTTGGTGGTAATTTTAAGGCATGCCCTGATCGATGATGCGGATCAGAACTGGTGACTATATTTTGAATCAGCAATAAACAGTAATATGCGCATGTTTATGTTTTAATTTGTCGACAGCAGAAAAAAGTCAAAGACTACTACTGCTACTGATAGCAGCCTTACTTAAAATATTCGACCGGAAGTGAGACTACCTGCCTTTTCCCTGATCCAGTAAAGTGTAGGAAGATGGTTTCCAGATGTGTAATGTAGGAGTGTGGGTGGAGAATGGGGATATAGAAACATACTAGATACTGTGTATGTACACTTAATGATATTTCTAACCATGACTCGTTCTGGTGACCGTGTTGTTCAAAAATCAGTAGACACCAATAGATGCTCCTGATGATGATATTGAGTCCACTTTATACACATACTTTATTGGTTCTGGGAGAGGTTGGCACGAGCAGGCGAGCTATCAACCTTGTATATAGCAAATATTAAAAAATATATCAATATGTATCATTACACATATTTCTCGAATCATTTGTGTTTTCTCTTATCTGCGACTGCTGATTTTCTTTTTAGATTTCTAGATTGGGGTGGGGGTGGGGGGGGTTAGGTATCCTTTCAAAGAATATGTGTTTACTGGTTTTTTACACGTGAATAGAGGCATTCTGCTGAACCTAACCATCGAAACTGTCCACATATCAATTCATTTCCAGAGCACTGCCCTACATTGTTATTCTACGTTTTATGATAACAGGTGCAAACATTTACCTGGTGTGAACATCTCAAGAACTCAATGGCACTCTAAATAATTACCAGCTTGATTATTTTGATTGTCCTACAATTGTGTCATAAAATAAACGACAAGGTTATATCGAGATGCAAAAATATAATATTGGCGAACGAGGCTCGTAGAATAGGATCTGGTAATAAGATTCGTGTAACAAAATATTCTTAATGTGAGTGGTGGAGTCTAAAACTAAAAATTACACCATGTGTGATATACATAATTAGTTTTGGTTGTTGATTTTGATTCAACACACAGTAAAAATGTTTTGATAAGGTTATAAAAGGGAGAAGCACTCCAGGAAATATGGGTATTTTCATGAACTTTTGTTTCTGGAGAGTCATTCCATGATTTCACATCAAATTGATTTCGCGCAATTGCCAAGACACAGTAAATTGAAACGGTCTTTCACCTCCATTTGTCCAGCAGTGATCCACTTTTGCCTAACAGGGCTTAGCAGACATGTATATGTACTAGATACATAATGAATAGCCATGAATCCTAACTGCTCATTTCTGTCGGATAAATAGTCCTTCCTGAATAGTCATTGTTTATCTTTTTCATATGCAAGCCTGATAAGCCCCATGATGCCACTTCAAGAACTGTGAAGTGTTTCTTGGCATTCACGTGAAATTTGTGTGAAATGATTCTCCAGAAGCCAAAGTTAATGAAAATACATTTATCTTTGGGAGTAACGTAATAGGACATATGCACGTCCCTTTCATTTGCGCCATATGCAAATTCACCCCCATTTTTGTACTTAAAAATGAATGGTTACTGCTTATTGCAAAAACTGTAATACACAAAGATTCCTGTGTATGCCCAATACCATCAGGTGCAAGCTTCCCTTTAAGGCATTGGCCTTTGCTCTTGACCTTTAAGTTCAATGAACTGATGCAAGCCATTTCGTGCATATCACAAGGCACTTTGTTGTGTTTGTTTGTCGCCAATTTCTTTTAAATCGTGTTTCCAGGTAATGTAGAAGATGATCAATAAACAGATTGTAAAGCATTACTTTTGGTGCTTATGTTAATTTTGGCTCCCATATTTGTCGTACAAAGTCATGATTTACTGTAAACTCTAAACTGTAGTACATACAGATTGCCAGGGTTAATTATCAAAATCAAACTATTTATTTGGAATATTGTGCCATTTTGCCTGGTCTTTAACTTCTGATTCAAAATTTAAAATACAAGTAATCATTTTCCTTTGTTAGTCACACAGAAGTAAAGTATTTCCTGGGAGACTGTATTTTGTGAAGACTGTTGTAATTCGATTCATATTTATTGTATATGTACATCTCGTCAGCAAGTAAACAGGTAACCAAATAATTATAATATGGTTACATGGGATCAAGGAATTCAAAGGTCGGTGCACCATTCGGACCAACATCAGGGTCACCAGTCGGATCGATCGGAGTCTGTACCAGTTGTCTTCCAAGTATTTCCAACAGCATCATCATAGAAATACATTGTTTCATACTTTTTGGATTGCCATTGAAAGCATCGTGAAGGCATCGTAGCATATTCGAATATTGCTTATTGAACCGTTGTGAATAACCGGCCACTATGGAGCCTTTTGGATACCGCTGATGGGAAGGATTGTTAAGTGTTGGCCAAACACCTTTCTCATAAAAGTGAACCCTTTCTCCAGTGAAGTAATACGGCACAACATATCTGTTGTGTACGTCAGCGGAGTCACATGATTTATCCTTACTCTGGCAAAACTTCTGATTATCTTTCTTTCGATAATCGGCATTGCAACTTTTGTCATCACCACAGTATTTATCTTCTGGTCTTGACAGGGAATGATTTTTATCAATAACAAGCTTATAACCCATCACTATTTCAAGAAATCTGTAATAATGTGAAAGTTCACCTTCAGCATCTTCAGGTTGCGTGACTGAACTACCTTCCCCTAACTCTGTAATCAGGTTAATAGCGGACTTTGCTTCACTGAGGTTTGTCACAGGAAACGGTTTGTCTTGACTATGTCCATACCAATCATCCGCAGATACTTGTCTGTATTTGTCTCCACAGCTGAATAATTTTGGATCTGCTTCTACTAGTTGTTGCAGAGATTCCTCAATATAGGTATAAAATTGTCCCAGCGTGCTGAAGTGTCGTCGTATATCTACAGGGACACGTGGTAGCGTTGGATTGAAGATTTCTTGGCGACGTGTGAAGGGCAGAGTGTTATCAGGCTGTTCTATCTTAAGGAAAACACCTTCGACCTGAGATTTGGAAAACCTTTCCAGAGATACTGTTAAGAGTGGTTGAATACCACCTGGAAGCTTTCCTGGATAACGTTGGATAACAGAACTTACATTCAACGTGGGACTACCACATATGCTTATCAAAATATTGGCTACAAGAGTCATGTGGAGCATTTCTTCAACTGCAATTGTGCGCAAGATATGAGCGATTTCTTCATTATGCCCTTGTTTCAATGAAAATAATGCAAAAAGGTAAGGTGGTATTGTTGCAAGCTCAGTTTCTAAAGCAAGTTGAAGGCCTTTCTTCAAATCTTCGACATTCAGTTCATGTTGTCCCATTCTGGGGTTTTCACTTTTTAACCACCCGAGGATCGTACTTGTCTTTCGTTTGGACAAGTCACGCGTGACAGGCATGAATGATGGGTCACTTGGCGGCAAACTCATAGTCATTGCTATAATGTCCTTTTTCTTAATAACATCTCCATATGATGCCAAGTTTAATATGCTTTGCATTGTTGGGTAAAGGCTTGAGTAATATTTAAACACCGGATACACATCACCGTACCAAGTAGGCCCACCTTTGGAGACCCGGAAATAGTCATAGATGTGTATGATAACTTCTCGACTTGAAATGGGTGTATTGTCTACTTCAACGTGTATTTCAAAAAAATAGAGCTGTCCATCTGTCACTTTTCTAGGGTTTCCAGGGTCATGGCCAGTGAAGTCAAAAACGGCTATTCCATTTTTATCTGTGGGTTTTTTCTTGTCATATTTCACACCTTCAGTAGGGTTATTGAAGGGTATTATAATGTCATCTACACACTTAGATGAACGTTCTTTTGTAATGACGGATATTGGTACACGTACTTCCAATGTCATATCTGGAAACGGTTTGCCGAATTTCGTCAAAAAGACAGTAATGGACCAGCTATCATCCGGATCTTCTCTAAGGATACGATCTCCCATAAAACTAACCATTACTCCATTCTTCTGTTCAGTTAAAACGACTTTTATACACTTCTGAGCGAATTGGTCAAGTTGTCGTATCATTAGCGGGTGAGATGCAAGAGCCCGCATCTGTATTTCTGTTGTGGTAACTGATGTTATACCTGCTGTTAATTCATACCATTGATGTTCTGTGTATTGGATCTCACCAATCACTTCTACGTCTGTGTCACAGTTCATTATTTTAGGAGTACCAGTTGCATATACAACCTGCAATAGTTCAGTTATGCCAGGGTCAATCGATCCCTGCTCATTAAATTGAAGACTGTTTCCCAAGTCTAGTAAGATCTTCCTTCGTTTTTCAAAAACTCTAAAGTATCCTCGTTGGAAATTCTCATCCACTGGGATAAGTTCTCTATGACGTAAACTATGGAAGGGTTCAGCCGGACCAGCAACACCTATGCTTCCGACAATTCGACCAGTACAAAACTTAGCATCATGGGAACGATTAGCCTGGCGATTGAAGTAGTCAATATTGAACTTGATGGACAGAACATTTGGTTGATTTTTCATACTTTCTTCTTTAATTTCCCTGGCTATATCAGAGCCTTCACTGTTTTCTTCCCACTCCATATCCACGATAAGAGAATAGAATACTATTCCATCTTGCCCATATTCATCTTCCACACGTCCAGGTACTTTGTTGTTGAAAATGTCCTGGAATGTAGATTCAAGGTATCGGCCCGAAAACAATCCCGGTAGATGGATATATAAGCCAAATATAGTCGACGAGATATCTTGGACGTCGGGATCTAAATCCACGATCCTTGCAGGTGCCTTTTTAGGATTGCCTAAAGCAAAGATATACATGTATGCTATCATGTCAGTCATGTACGTGATGGTCAAATGTTGTAGAATTAAATGATGACTTTTTGAAGGATCGGGCAATATGAGCTATTGTAGCAAATAGTATGTATCAACTTCGGTGCTAATTGATCTTATCTCTATTGTAATTGCCATCATCTCCATGGTAACTCACCAAGCTAATTGACTTTATTTTTATGCTAATTGACCTAATCTCCAAAAGACGAATGTCCAATAACCTAGTTGAATAGTTTACAAATAAGAATTCGATTACATCGATCCCCATCATAACATTGATTTGTGTTTACCATTTATTGAATAAGGAGTGCTTTGAGACAAGTTGCTATATAGGTCATTGCAATTATACTTGGCATCAGTTAACATGGACCTTCTATATCATAACAATGGATTGCTTTGAAGTGTTCCATTTGTCCAAACCAGACACACTGTGTTTAATTACAGTATTTTATCATTACTGTAGTGTACTTACCAACATGAAACTTACTAAAATTGGTATCAAAGTATTTGCACCACAAGACATCAAGACATACGGACTTGTATAAACAAAATATTAGACGATTCCTTTTGGTTAAACCCATGTCAGTGTCTGATTGTGTTGATACAAGGTCGTGTGTGCATGTCCTGTGGGTGATACCTGCTTTGATACTGCACTTTTACTGTGCACTTTAATAGGTTAATACACCACTATTATCGCAATGTGTCAGATTCTTCCAAACACGAACATTTCAATGTAATCTATTGTATTTCACTAGTTATTGGTAAACATCACAAACCTAATACTGGTTTTCCTATCAACGAATCATTGGCCCTCAAGCATGTCTCGTTCATATAGCAAACAGATGTAACTTTACAGTCATTGAGTTCGAACGATCCTGAACCTTCAGGATTCCATCCCATAACATCCGGGTTACTTCGAAGTCTATCATCAATCGTATTGACGTCATAGTTTCCACAGATGTTGTTGCCAGTGGGAGGATCAAAGAAAAATGAACCAGCAAAGTGAATTCGTGGCCAGTCCAAGTAGGACTTACTGTTTTCTGCGGAGAAAATGGGTAAATAGTATCAAGGATGTCAACCTGCATGGCGCCTGTATTCGGAGAAAAGAAACGAAACGAAATGAAACAAAACAAAATGATGATTCCAAATGTTGGGGTATTTCTATCTACCTCATCTTCCCGATTATTGTCTTTGGTAAATTGTGATAATTACAGTCATTTGAAAGAGTTTTTTTTTAACATATGATATATCTTTTGGAAAGATCACGAGGTGTATAACATACTAAAATCGAATAAGCATAATTCTTCTTCTCACAAAAGACAGCTGTCGTTTCAAAATAAAACAAGAGAGTGCAAGATGGGAAAAGACTAAAAGTTTACAATGTAATGAATAAGCGATGGACAACATCCAACCAAGACAGTGAATGTGTTCAACTGGACCATCTTATATGCAGACTCTTGACTATGGTGTCAATCAACCTTTTAAGAGGAACTGATTGCTTAGTTAAAGAAAAACGTTATTTCATTGAGACACTGCCCCGCCCATGTCTTAGATGTACTACATCTATTAAGTGGGACACACGGAATTATTTAAAATTGAAAAATGGGAAAAAAGGAAAGACGCATGTTAAGTTAAGAATGCCACGGATTATACACACACGCCCACACACATACATACATACATACATACATACATACATACATACATACATACATGCCCCCCCCCACACACACACACATCGCTGTTGACCGATAGGTCGCTTGTTTTGTCACTTTTGGCGCACGAGATGAAAGGTCATACACAATAAACGACAACACCTACCTGGATTGTGAGTCGCAGCATTCTTAACCCACTTTGCCTTATCAAAGGCAATGGCGCTGGATTGATTGATTAGGAGTTGTATCAAGAGCAACGAACCAAGTCTTCCACGTAACCCCATATTTTATCTTCCAGCAAGTCTTCAACTAGATAAGTCTTCGAAGCGGTTCGAGTTCATTTCACAATTCTATACATGAATAGAAACGATTCCAACGTTTAGACCAAGAGTATTATTCTTTTTATCCTGGCTGTAGTAGTTTGTATTTTCCGGATTTACAAACGAAGGGACCGGGCAGTTTCTTCGGACTGGGGGGGGGAGACCCTATTTTTGAACATGGCAGTAGGGGGGGGGGGGCGGGACTCATGCTGTTTTGAAAATTGTGGATGGGGGGGGGGTCATTGTGTTTGGAAGAAAAAAAACGTTTTCTACAATGGTATATATAGCCTCGTCTGAAATTGGTACATGTATATATTTATTATTGTCCCTGTTTCTTATATAAATCCTTTAAAATTACTTCACATAAGAGTTCAAACATAACTATACATATACATATACATGTATTACCTAGCTACCACACTAATTAAAGAACATGCCATGTAAATATTTGACTGTTTCACACTCAGTGCTTCACTTACATTGCACTATGGGGCAAAGTGAGCTTGGACGCTTCGTTATGGTAATCTTCAAAGATAGTATATAAAAGAAGTTAATCTAAATTGTTCTACTCTTTCGACACTACAATTCACCACATCTCATTAGATTCAAGTTTCTAATATACACTAGGTATGATCTTTTGAACATACCAGTGACGTTACTATACAGTCATGCAATATCAATGCCCCTATACCAATGTTCTAGTACAGGCCCATTTTTATGTGAAAACTTACATTTACTTTAGATTTCGAAGCTTGGAAATATTACCTCAACAGCTATGAATAACCTAAAAATTGCCTTAATAAAAACACAAACCTCCAGATCTTCCAGGGGGAAACCCCCTAGGACTCACTCACCCCCACAGGTCACTCATGCATTAAACCAAATTCAACCAACAATCGCGTGCACCAACCTTTTTACTGTACATAATGGTATTAAACTTTTCTGATATATTTTCAACATATAGGCTAATTCGATATTGTCTTTTAAAGATGTGAAATGTTTGCCAAGATAGTCTAAAAAATGCCTTAAAACTGCAAATCTCCCCTACCAATGATACTACCATTAGGTGTGCTGACCTTTACTATAATTATGCTATTTAACTTTTTAAGAACATATTTCAACCCTATGTAAGTTATAAAAGAATAATTTCTGATACTTGATGGTGCTGTCTTGTAAAGCTTGGAGGTTATTGCCTGAAAGGGTCTGAATAGCCTAAAAATTGCCTTTAAGAGTAAAAATATCCTCCAGAGCTTGTAGGGGGATCAAGACCCCCTAGGACCTCAACAAGGGGTTGACATATCCCAGTCTCAAAGTTCTTCCTCTACCTCTTACTGTCAAGATACTATTAAACTTCACTTTAAAAAATATTTCAATCGCATGTAGTTGCTTTTTACATGTTGGTGTTGTCTTGTAAAGCTTATAAATTATTTTCTGGAAGTGTCTCAATAGTCTCAAAATTGGCTTTAATAGTAAAAACCTTCAAGCGCTTCTAGGGAGAGACCCTGTAGGAACCCCACAAGAGGTTGGTGCTCTCTTGTAAAGCTTCGTATTTGCTGGGGATATTACAAAAACTTTGTGGGAATGTTTCTGGAAGTGTTATTCTGCAGTTATTGTTCAAAACATTTTGACACAACTAGCCGTTACATAGCAACCATGACCATGCCCTTAGCAATAGTGAAATTATTATACATATTACAAAGATAACAACAAGGGATGGGTAAGCTAAGGGGATCGATTGAGGTTGAAAGAGGAGGAGTAATTTTCCATCTGGAACCCTGGAACCCCATGGAATTAATAGATTATTCACATCATTCCCTAATAATTAACTAGCTTATTTTATCTTTTTAGAACTTGTGGTGTGTCGTTCTGTTCCACAACATTTAGATACACAGTCAGGTGGTGACCTACTGTATATCTTGCCTTGATATCCTATGAGAATGAATATTGATTTGAAACGACTTGGTTGAATTTACATATCAGAACTTTCTACTCATAACAGAGATGGGTTGGCAAGTGAATACAGATTCAAAAAAATTAAGAAAATATGCCTATCCACAAGACCATGCCCATAGCAACAGCCAAATACAGTTGTCATCACGCCATTGGTGATTTTTTGATGGAATGGGATAAGTAGCTGAAATGCTTTACTCCCCCGTTAGCAGTTGTATTTGTTGCCACAATGTATTTTAAATCATGTCTCCATTCATGCAATCACATAGACATATTTGATAGGGGATGTGTCATCTAGGAAGACTTGTTCATACTACATTTAACTATTTATCTCGCCTTGGAGTTTTGGTGGATTTCTTTTCAGAGTATGTGCCTGGGACAGGTTTAAAATATACAATGCTAGCTTACAACTCCCTAAAATACTCATATCTGAGTCACTGAATATCGACTATTATAGTAAGTGCACAATTACTTTGACATTTGAGTGTGAGAGAGACCGAAATAACTTTTGTTGAAAAAAACTATTAAATAGGCTCAATTGGTAAAGCCACAAACCGTGACACACATCTGTCATACATCTATCACGTTGAGTGCGGCGTTCAGCCCAAGGACATTCGCGACCATTTACTTTCTCTTTTTTTGTACAAGATGACAACAAAGTAATAAATCAGTCAGTTAGCTTTCGTTTTCTACTAGACGACAACAAAGTAATACATCAATCCATAATAACCCACGAGTTACCCCATTTTACCTCGCTTTTGGGAAAATTTTACACAAGCCCATTTCAGTCCATTATTATTTCACCACTCATTGCTCTAATGAAAACACAAGTTAGGTAATTAAAGTCGTTGGGCATGAAGTAGTTCATGTAACTTCAATCGATTTGTCTGAAGAAGTGATACAAGGTGAAACAATGATGAACCAGATTTTAACTGAATGCCTTCCCTTAGGGCAAAGTCTTGAAATTTTCCTTCCCACACACAATAATTGTTGGAATGCAAAATTCTTAGCTTAGTTTAGGGTGGTCGCGTGGGAAGGCGGTGATCACCCTTAATAAAACGCCTCGCCGCTTTCACCACAGCAGATTTTAAACAGATTGAGTGTAAACCTGAGACGCATACAAACAATTTTTTAAAAAGAGATACTAGACAGATCTAGAACTTATGAAACACTAAATACCAAACGTCAATAACCATGACACGCACACATACATACACACACGCACATGCACGCACGCACGCACGCACACACACACACACACACATACACACACACACACATACATACATACATACATACATACATACATACATACATACATACATGTTTGCTGATTTTAAAATAAGCTCACTTTGTTTTTCTCCAATGAATTGACGCTAAGCTGTCCATAAATAAACTAGTAACAGAAATGCAGACTATGAAGAGGATATCGAATAAATACCAAAGTCAGTATGAAACCAGTAATAATCAATACATATCAAGTATATGAGTGGATGAACAAATGAAATAGCAACCTCAACACCTTTTACCTGATCACATGAATTGAACTCTTGTGTAAAAATCACCCGTGGGTTGTCACATGTACCGTGTAACTGAATAAACTGTGAGAAAAATGATAAACTCATGATTCTTACCGTATTTCAAAGTTCGATCCGTAGCGCCACGAATCAACGGTATGCTCTAAGGGGAGGAACTAAGCAGGTAAAGTATTAGTGAGTCAACTTCATCACATCTGAACACAAAACAGTTGCCCCGTGACTCTTTTCGACCAATTGCATTGTATGGTAGAATCAAATCGGACAGCTATACAAACCGCTCACAATCTCCCTTAACGCATGGATTCCTTTGCATAAATTAGTCTCTAAACTCTAGTGACATTGTATGACTTCATGACCTCCTCGGTTATATATAGTTTATGGGTCTGTATCAAGCTAGTCACCGTGGTAAGTCTAAAATATCACGAAGGAACGGTTCAGAATAAAGTATTAGTTATCTATCAAATTTACTCGTAAGATCTTTTAGGAGACCCTAGCTTTCTCCCAACTTTTGTTCCGTGTTTGTTTGTTTGTATGTATGTATGTATGTATGTATGTATGTATGTATGTATGTATGTATGTATGTATGTATGTGTGTTTGTATGTATGTATGTATGTATGTATGTATGTGAGTGAGTGAGTGAGTGAGTGAGTGAGTGAGTGAGTGAGTGAGTGAGTGAGTGAGTGAGTGAGTGAGCGAGCGAGCGAGTGAGTGAGTGAGTGAGTGAGTGAGTGAGTGATGAGTGAGAGTTTGTCTGTTGTTTTTTTGTTTGTTACTTTGTTTTGTACGTGTGTTTCTTTTCACTAGTTTAGAAATAAAGGTTTTTGGGGTTTCAGAACATAGTAATCCCCCCATCATTCCTTCAATTTTCAATTTATGAGTGTTATAAACTGTTCCTCGGGTTCTTCACAATACCATTTGAAAAAAAATCTTACTAGTCTTGCCTATTTCCACAACAGAAGAGAATGCCGGATATGGACTCTCCTCTGAGTTTGTGACTTACTTTATTTTCCCGGCCTAACTTTGGTCAAACCCGTAAACTTTTTATTCTCAGTATTGCTACATTCAATTTGCCGTGTACGTGTACCCAGGACGAGTATACACTTGGGATAAACGCCATTTCTCTTCAGAGGCCTTTTAAAATATAAATTAATTTCAAAGGAGTAGTTATTTTTGTTATTCAGTAGTGTTCAACTATATTTATTGGTGTTTTGAAAGGTTGTTTTTACTTTGAAAGTATATTGTAATAGTATTTAAGTGATATGTAATCATGTTTGCAGATCTTTTGAAAGTTTCTTTTGTTTTAAATTTAATTTTATTTAATTGATATATAATCATGTTTACAGATCTTTGGAAGTTTATTGAAGAGATTTAATATTATATATAATCATGTTTGCGGATCTTTTGAAAGTCTGTTAAAATATAAGCTAGGCCACAACTAAATCAGTGCTGTGTTTGTTTACCGATTTCTGACTAATCTTATTTATCTTATTAATAAATAAAAAAAAGATATGTTAAATAAAAGACTACTCTTAGCCTACTATACTTTATTTTACTACTATTAATAATGAATACTGTGAAAAGTGTGAATGTGACTTCTCAAACATCTATCTCTTTCGGCTTCTAGTCACGATTGATTATAATGTTGAAATAACTGTCCTCCATGGTCAAACTATGGAACATCGTCATAAACCACGGGCCTATTTTACGACGTACGCCATCCAAAACGTTGCGCCGGCAGAAACACATGCTCTGGCTTGCGAGAATTACTGCAATAATTTCTAGACGCGAGATAAAAAAAAGTACACGAATACAGTGACGGTATGCGTACTGACGCCCATAAATTTAAGTACATGTATATGGATATCATGAAATCTTTATATACTGAAACAAAAGCAAGGATAAATTAATGAACCAATCTTATACATACATCAATACAGTGTGAAATCAGTCAACCATACTATGAGCCTATTAGTGGACAACAAATCGTTGAGATGACTTCATACTTGTAGCTTTTATTATGTGTTTAAAAGGATAACCGTGTGTTGTAGTTCCAAGGGATAACTACAACAAAATGTAATATAACATGATTTTAAAAGCAGTATATATGTGCCGTGATCGCCACCACATCTCGATTCTAAATCCGACGGGTGTATTTCAGAACGTACGCGATATGGATATTTCCACCCCAACGGCAATGCGTCACTCTCATAAGGAGTTTCTGTAATTAAGTCCGCAGTATTGTGTGGATTGTTCTTGTTCTTGTCAGTTTACAAACTTTTACACATGTAACTCGTGTTACTCAATATTAAAGTAATACACTTTCTCATGAAATCCAAATTTTCTACGGAATCTATTCGACAATTGCAGGGTGTGACATGTATATGAATCAATCTGGCGTTTGACCTCGCGTTGTTGTTGTAAGCGACGGTGTTGACAAAACATACATATGTACAGAGAATGCCCATGGAGTTTGGCGGCGGTCACGTGAACTTGCGTGTTGATTGTATGAGGTCAAATTCATGTACTGTCGGAGAGGACACGTGGTCTGTCTACTAGCTATAGGTTTAGTGAGTCCGAAACGGTTAACAGTTGCGTATAAAAGTTCCGCCTGAAATCCAGGCAGTAGACAAGCTAGCTGAAAAGAAAAGTCCCATTTCAGTGACCGTGGTATTCAAAAAATATTTAAAACGATTTGTATCATGCAAATCAGTGAAAGGCAACAGGGGTTCATATCCCAAGCTGAAAGATGGTGATATTGAACTAATAGAAACTTTGAAAATGTCTCAGCCTTCCATGATGTATCGAGCACTGAAAGAAAAATAGCAGAGTATACCGAACATGTTTCTATCAGTACTTTCGGACGAGCGGTGAGAACTCGATCGATTATCAGATTGTAGTCGTACGGTCGTGGCCCAGTGAAGAAGAAGTATTTTTTAAACTGTCTATTCTCCACGACAGGTCGTGGCCCGTGAAGAAGTATTTTTTTCATTGTCGATTCTCCACGACCAGTCCTGGCAGTCGTACATCGTGCCCCGATGAAGAAGTATTTTGTCACCATCGATTATCCACGACCAGTCGTACGATTGTGGCCCAGTGAACAAGGACTATTTTTTTCACTGTCGATTCTCCACGACCAGTCGTACGGTCCTGGTCCAGTGAAGAAGACGTATTTTTTCACTGTCGACTCTCTTCGTGGCCCAGTGCATGAGCTACTTTGATTTACTTTGTAATTCATTCGCACAGTACTGACATTATGAGCGTTTGTACGGATTTCGGCAATGATACTTACATGCATGCATGACTATGGCCCACATACCATGGAGGTATACATCCACGCACACACGTATTTACACGAACGTTTCACACTACAGTAGTAGAAATACACGCAGCGATGACACTCTAAAAGGTGGATTGAATTTTTATGTAGTAAACTTTATTTCAACTTCCGAAAAAAACAAAACAATTCGACTTGTGGTGTTACATTTCATGGATCAGTACAACGTAGATCCAATACAAAATTGGTGCCATCCAGTCATAAATGATGTGATAAAGGAAACCTCACCGTCAACAACATAACATGACAACTTCAAGCTGTACATCATAGTTGTTGTACAAACACTATCCAATGAATATTAATGTACTTGAACGGTTACAAAATATTGAACCATGAAACACCTGTCAATAATCAAAATTGTCTCTCAAATTTGGAAGTGGTTGTTATTTTATTTTGATGTCATTGAATGGTATGGTATCTGCTTCATGTGGGCGATCAGAATGACGCTGTATCACTGATTGTGTTGCATTCTCTAACTGTTCCTATGAAACTGATGTTTTAGAGAGGGATACACTTTTCCTATGTGATCATGCTGGAACTTGGTTTTGGGTAATTCATGTGTTAATTGAAAGAAGACATGTTGCCGTAAAACCTGAAATAAAGTAACATAATATAGGACACAGTGCTCATTTAATTAAGTATTATTTTCTTACACTACTTTCTTATCAAAGTACCCCAATGATGCGAATGTTCTACTTATGATATTTGAAATGTGTATTTTGCTAAACACTTTTTTGTTACTTTCAGACTGAGGTCTGTAAATATGGAATGGAGGGAGCATACCCACAAATGGTTTGCCAGTTTGTAGCAGCTGCAAAACACGCCCGTTTCCACACCAATAATCATCATATTTTATACAACGTTTCCATCTGTGGAAAAAATACTATTCTTTTAGCAAGAGCACATGTTTGGAAGCAGTTGGTTAAGAGAACAGAACAATGTATTACAGAGGAGACAGAATTTGGAAATTCACATTTCTTATATCGTACTGTTGAGTTCAAAATTTATAACAATTTTGATGTCTTTCCTATTTTGAATATTTACATGGCACTAAAGGCTACCTTGTTACTTCACCTGAAAACACCATTTGAATGAAAAGCCAACGATGAAAAAGTCATGTTGAAAATGTGACTAGCCTGCATAAATGGTGAAATGGCTTATCTATGCAGATGAGGGAAATGGAAACTGCCATACATATATAGAACAGTAGTCATATAGAAGTGTCATTTCCACCCCTTTTCTGTTTCCCGTCAGAATAAATGGCTTTAAGACTTAATACAAACTGTATTTGAATACCATAAGATTGCAACTGGATAAAAACATATGACATAAATTGAGATATTGATCTTATAAATGGTATATGTTGGTTCATTTGTCATTCAGGATTAGTCAAAAGTACAAAATCGTAATATCATACACCGTGAACGATATTGCATCACCTGTGCATAGACACATTTGTAGCTGTATACATAATAACTCGATTTTCAGGCCCATACCCAAAAATCAGCGCCCTCAACAGTTGTATTTTTAACATATTTCTGTACTGCTTATGGACAGTATTGACCACTAATTAAAATGTACGATGTGTAATTAGCATTTTGACAATTTTCAGTGAATAAATTATGGTTTTGTGATTGAAAAAATATATTCCAGTTGCAACTAGTACAGTGGCGACAGATCGAAAACCAAGCTTTCACTCAAGATTTAAACTTGCCACTACACTACCTACAGATAATACCGACCACTAGTTAAGAGATATTATGTATTTTGATAAGTAACTGACCAATTTTTAGAGAATACACGTGGTTATTTGATGACGAAATGCCCTAGTTGCAGCATAGACCCCATGTATGGTCTATGGTTGCAGGTAGCGCAGGTTTAAATCATTATCGAGCTGAGGAAAATAAAATATCAAATTAAGGGCTAGGCCATTTATTTTACAGAATTGTATCCAATGTAAAGTTAGGCTGATTTTATGTTAGCTGCGTTAGGACATGTGGACAGTTGGAGACTTGTTCTTATCATTATTAGCTCTATGTGGACACAGGCCAGAGCAAGGGCATGAGGCAACAATTCTGGTGTCTATTAACTATTGAATAACATGAATAAAGACAACATCAAAAAGTTCCGTCTCAAGTTTATAATTATGTTTATAATTACTTCATTATCTTGAATTAATAATTAATATTTAATTAAAATACACAGAAAAATACATACAGTAACTTGAAACGCGTTGAAATATAAATAGAATACGGCGGACTGGGACGTAACATGCGTAATGCATGTGTGACATGTATAACGTATGCTGTGTGTGGAGTGGACCGATTGAGTAGCGCCCCCAAACGGTCATATGAATTATCTGTCTTGTCGCGCTATCGCGAGCTCGAATGATTCGAATCATTGCAACCGTCCATATCATAAAAGTACTGGATTTTGAAAATTCAATCTCCACGAGCCCTGCATTTGCTCAATTTGCTCATTTGCTCATTTTTTTTAAAGAACAGAAAGTGTACAAGTACATACATACATACATACATACATACATACATACATACATACATACATACATACATAAAATCATTTCTGGCCTCATACCCACAATAACAAATATGTGCAGACGTGTATAATGAGTTTATTAAAACATAATATAAATAGCTAACTTGGGCCTTTATTACCTATATATCATTATCATTTTCGAATTTCACCAGGATTGTTGCCTCATACCCCTGCCCCCCCGGGGGGGGGGCTATATCAATTAACCATAAATTACCTATGTCTCATGTGCGTCTGTTCTTAGCCATGTCTCGACACCCATGACCTTGAAATCCATATTCAAGGTCAATTAGCAATGTACACAATTCATTATTACTGTATAGATACAGTGCAAATGTATACCTCCATACACATAGAGATGGCCATACTTTTAGAGGTGAGATCTGTGTATAAATCACGTTTGGTGTCAATTACATCATGCAATGTTTTCGCCTAAGCTGTTTGCTTGTCGGCTGGCTTCAACAAGTCTCTCGGATCTCGGTCACAGCACCATATCACCAATGAGTTATTGATGAGACTCGTACCACAAGGGTTATTGTTTAGTAAATACCGACATCCCATTCCTTCAAATCTGTCATACATTTGAAGAACGACGTAAACAGGGATATTTAATTAATTATCCCAGCGTCACTTTTATTAGTGACATATTGTACCGACTTGGTTTTTTATTTCGTCAGATAGGTGTAAAATATACATATTGCTTATCGCAGGATGCATTTTTATCAATTTCCGATAAGATTGTGTTGCTATATAGTTATCACGTGACATGATTTACTCAACACAGATACATCTTAATTTGTGAAATATGGGACGGAGTCAAAGGAACTGTAGTTTGCTTGGTCCTCCGCGTGATCTAACAAATCTTTTGAATTACTTGTTTTCTTTACAAATAAAGACACATACTTCAACATATGATCAATGGCAGGATTGTACCAGGGCTTAATATTATGGGCAATTACTTGGATTTTAGGATACCGTTTTATCAGGTCACTACCTTAGACCTTTATTTGTGAAACCTCAGACAACAGACAGAGTTGTCTGAGGTCAAATACATCATAAATAATCTCACACATTACACCTAACTAGTGTTTGATTTGTTCATTTGTCGTCGACCCCGGCGACCTTCTTTCCGAGTTGCCGTGTTGGTCGTGAGAAACATAAGTAGCCATATATGCAGATATTCGCCAGCGCTGTTCAAAGGTCATTAGAATAGTGTTGTTTTCATCACCTAACAACAGACCAGTGGATAATTCATTCGTAGTACAAGTCAGCCATAGTTAGAATTGACTAACGGTTCTCTGAGGATTACACACCCTATTGAAGGTTGGTAGCGCAGTTGCTGTTACCCATGACTGATATGTTAACTCTATCTGACTAATATTCTTCTCTTCCATGGCCAGTACGTACGTTTTAGCACAACTGAACTGATCGTGTGTGTGTGTGTAAGTCTATGTCTGTCTGTCTGTCTGTCTGCCATAGTTTTCTTAGGAACGGCTTGGTCAATTCAAACGAACTTCAGTGCACATATTTTTTAGGGTAATGGTTAGAAATGATTAGGTTTTGGTAAACATCCAATGATTTTCGGTACTTCAGCTCTATGTTAAAAATGCACACGTCAAATTAAATGTAGTTGTGGTAAATACATTGATGATAACAAAGTCCATGTGTCATGTAAAGTTTGATAATATAGCTTGACTCTTTTGCATAATTAATGAGTTTCAGTAATTTGGCTATATCTTAGAATGCATGTTCAAATTGAGTATAATTTGGTAGATACTTCAAAAAAAAGAAAGGGCACATGTCCTGAAAAGCTTGTTGACGTAGCTTTTATTTTTAGTTTTAGTTCTTCATGCATTTCTGGTATATTTGAGACAGATGCTAGCATTGAATAGTTACTGTTTCAATTAAAACATTGACGTAAATACCACTGAAAATGGTCAGTTTTAGAGAAATTACAGCTGATTCCCTGTTTTTAACAACGATTTCGTGAACTTACGATCTCAGTAGTAATCAAATTTCTCGGAGCATGAACTCTCAAAGTGTTATTGTACGTTGGGAGTATGTTTCGGTCGTTTGCGAATTTGGATTCTAAATCAAGACATGTATGCAATAGTAAATGATATAGTCATGTTCGAATCTAGGTACCACTTGGATGATGAAATCGATGATCAGCCGATTCAAGGACTTTGTCAATAAAGAATCAGACACATGTAATGTTGTGATGGCAGACAAAGTTTGACCCTGGTAGTTAGCACTGCATAAACTTCTTAGTCTGAAAAATCGTCCCTGTAAATCTCAGTCCATTCTTCAGCATTGTCTTCGAAATCAGACTAGTATGACATTTCAGCAGAAGACATAATTGTGTATCTGATGGAGCGATGCTGTTTGACTTACCTTACCGTAAATGATGTCCTTTCTCATATGGGTTTGCTACAAATGAAAGAAACTCACCATAGCATAATTTGTCATGGTCAGATCATGGTTTTTCGACCTCTGCACAATATCCGGGTATGTAAAATCAGTTGCTAAGCCTATTCTAAACTTCAAACAGAGGCAACCCTAAGTAGAATGGAAGTTGCTGCATTGCAGTGGTCTGGGGTGAAGGTTAAAATACGTTGACATGATTTGGTAAATTATATCCTTAAAACCTCTGCAGAACATCCAGTCTGAACAGGCATACTGTTACAATATTGCAATGTATGGCGATGTTATGTTGCCTATGTGACGACCGGAGTACGGTAGCAATATACATATACACAAGATCAAGCCCTCCGCGTGGCATAGAGAATGCACATAGTATGTGGAAGGTGCATGCGTAGTCAATGCGCCGCAATGCATCCTTGGGAGTGCCACCCTACCATGGCCACCCTACTGAATTTTGTATCGCATAGTCTTCGCATAGTATATAGGACGCGCAAGCGTATAGTCATTGAGCCGCTACGCGAGCTAATCCTTTTGGCCTGAATGGCTTGCCATAATACTTACATTTCCACTGCGGAGTTGTATTTCCTCCATGGCTTTTGAAGTTTTTGCATCCACAGACTTAGTTCATGTTGTTTCTGAATTGAGTTATACAGGTCCACAAATTTAGTTTGTGTTGCTTTCAAAGTTAATTTGGCAACATACATGAATTCAAAATATAATCTTTATTCTAAGTGCATGCCTTTGTTATACATTAATTTTTCAACTTCTGAAACCAATCGTTATTTAGACCATTATAAAAGAACGAATTCAATTATTAACAAATCGTCATTTTTTCACTGAGATAATGTGACTGCGTTTTTCAATTACAGAAATGAGAACAGTTTCTAGAATATGATACGAGATTTCATCAATAGTGCAGTGACATTATCATGGCTGATAGATTCCAACCGTCAAGAGAATCTCCAGATGGTGGGTGGGGATGGGTCATCGTCTTCGCAACCTTTGTATCCTGTGCCGCAACTTCTGGCAGCATTTACTCCTTTTCCGTTCTTTATGTTGCATTTTTGGATGCATTTGGTGAATCGAAGGCAGACACGGGTAAGGTTAGCTATGGCATCTTTTAATATAGTCGGACAAGCAATAGCTAAAAGTAGATCTACGGCCAAAATTTAGAGACAATAAAATTTCCCAGAGACAATCTTTGCAGCAACGTTGTTCTCCAGTCTCAAATACAATCAAAATCAGAACACAAAAGTTTAATAAAAACATAATATAATTAATATATTAAAATATAACATGAGGCACAAACATCCACATGGCTGCAAAGCGCATTGCCAAGTTCTTACATTATTACATACATACCAGCGACTACTTACACACGTACAGCGTGTGCACATAATTATACCGAAAACCTTATTGCATACCTACGCCAAATTTGATGTTTCTGATATGCATAATATATGTAATAATAACAGAAGTGCCCGACGTCGTGCTTACAGTGTTTGCTGTTGCATCTTCACTTGCTACGCTCGTGAAAGTATGACCACAGTGAACACTGCAAGCACTGCTGCAAATACCCAACGCAACGGATGCCACACTCGCACTCGCACGTATTGGGACTTTGTCATACTATATCAAAACTGTCGTCATCTAGACACCCCTATAATCTTTCACAAACACGTTTTAGTGCAATCGGCTAAGTATTTATTTAATTGGGGGTTTGACTTATGAAGGTCATGATGATTATAGTTACTTTAAATTTGAAAACATCCTCTTTCTAAAAAAAAAAAAGAAAAGAAAAATAAATAAATAAAGCAACGTAAAGGCCTTATTTGCATGTTATCGATCTGATGTGTGTGCAGGATTAGCTGTACCATTCTCAATTCGTGTCAATTTCAATTTCGTTATTATTTCATTATGAATAATACTATTTCCATTCATGGAACTACAAACTCATAACAGGAATAAATTCAATGAAAATTACAACATTCAAAATCATAAAAATTATTAATGGAGAACGCCACTCTCGCAAATAACGGAATTTTCGTCAAGTTTGCGTTCTGGAGAGTCATTTTATGATTTCACATCATTACATAATGTTCTCTCAGTTGCCAGCAACACCAATTGCAAACATTAACTAATTAAAGTCTTGTTCACCTTTGTTGTTATTCACTGATACATCAAAGCATGAAGGGTCTTAGTAGACATGATTATTCATTAGATGCACACTGAATATTTATGACTCTTTTTAAAGGAAGTAAGCTCTTAGGAGTCATTCAGTTTGCATCTGATGAATAATTATGTCTGCTAAGACCCATCATGCATTGATGTATCAGTGAAAGAGAAATAGAGGTGAAATACGAGTTTCAAATGTATGCAAATTTATGAAAATATCTTTATTTCCTGGAGTCATCATAACCTTTGCAAGTTTGTTGCAGCATGGGTTGGTTCAATCCTAATATTTCTGTATGGCCTCGCTTCACCATTTGGCGTTACTTTGGCAAGAAAGATTGGGCATCGAAGGACAGCAATGTTTAGTGGGTTTCTTGTATTCATTGGACTATTTACAAGTTCATTTGCGTCGCATTTGGTGATATTGTACTTTACATATGGTATTGTCATAGGTAAGTGTGACTTCTAAAAAATCAATATCCCTCTATTGATTAATAATAATAATAATAATATGTATCTATTAATTTATACTGGATAGTTGAAGTATATAAACACTTGTCTCCCAAGAAGTCCAGTGAGGACCGGCAAACCCTCATGGGTTCAGTGTGAGTGCAGGAGGAAGCCGGTAACATCCTTCACCAGAACAAACTAAACCGTACTGAGTGCATTACTTGGGATTTAAAGTCTTGCAATACATCAAGAATTCAGCACAGCTAACCACCTAATAACCTAAGTGTGTTGCTAGTAATAAGTGCTCCACTATGTCTAGACGTGTGTGTGTGTGTGTGTGTGTGTGTGTGTGTACTTTGTGTAGAAATGTGTGTGGGTGTGTGTGTCTCTCTGTCCACTCACACTCGCAATGCAATCTTATCCCACTGACCTGATTTAAATATTGCAAATATGTGGCATACAAATAAGTTATCAAACATTCTGAATCTCTCTCCAGGTACTGGGTGTGGGTTGGCATTTATGACATGCGTGGAAATCATTAGTGTGTATTTCAAAAGAAGGTTGACCATTGCTCTAGGAATAGCAATGGCGGGAACTGGTGCAGGACAATTTGTTTTATCCCTGTTCAGTCAGTATTTACTCGATATCTATGGATGGAGAGGAACCCTTTTAATTTTTTCAGCGTTGTCTTTGAACATATGTGTCGCTGGTGCACTCATGCGGCCCCTCATAATGAGTGAAAACAATGACTTGAATGAAGCAACGAGTGCAATAACAAAGTCGGGCATTGATGACAGGCGGGGCCAGATTTTGGATTTGAATACGAATATAAATCCTAGCCCTAACGAACAGAACGAACCCTTTTGCCATGTAAACGAAAGAAACTCTGAAAATATAGATAATATTTCTAGATGTCGTTTACGCTTTAAATCGTGTATATCAACGACGATCGACCTGTCATTATTTCATGAACCAGTATATTGGGTACAAATTTGCATAATCATTGGACTTTCTATTACCACTGGAACTATCATTGTACACATGGTAAATATATTTATGGCTTGTCCATATTTGTTTATGTATTGTTGTTAGTGTTGTTGTTATTGTTGTTGTTGTTGTTGTTGTTGTTGCTGTTGTTGTTGTTGTTGTTGTTGATGATGATGATGATGGTAATGATGATGACGACGACGACGATGATGATGATGATGATGATGCCGTTGCTGTTGTTTATTGATTTGTTCAATCGTTTGTTTGTATTATGTTGTTTTGTTTCTTTTAATACTTGTGTGTATCCAAATTTGCAAATCCTTTTTTTGTAAATTGGTGACACGTTCTATTGTAGGATATATATATGATCACATTCAAGTGACTTCATAAAGTATTAGTATACGACAATGTAAACTTATCAAAGGTGTTCCATGCCACCATACTCAAATGTTGTTGTTACTAATTGTGGGCTTCAAATAAGTGCCCAGTGTACATTTATCTAACGTTTGGTTTCTTCTAATAGGTGCGTCGTGCTGTTGACTTTGGTATTACGAATTACTACAGTTCTCTTATACCAGCTCTCATGGGTTTAACACAGCTCATCGCACGTCCTCTGTGGGGTGTTGTCGGTCATATTCGTGGTTTGAGGGCTAACATTCCGTATGGATGTGCCTTTGCTATCTGTGGTACAGCAGCTCTTATCAGTACCTATACCAAGACATTCGCTGGTACGCTCACAATTTATTCTATCGTTTACTGTATATCGAGATTTAAGCTTATAGGTGAAACATCGTCAAACTTGGCATAGTTGGTGAATGCGGTGTATAGAATGAAACCATCTCTGTCATCATCATAATATATTACTCCTACAGACGGTATAATTATCTTTCAGTCTTAACAGTATTATATCTTGTTTGACTGATATTGTGGGTGTCGTGGCCTGATTTTCTATTTCAGAGACTAAAGCAGACTGAATCAGTGGCTCAATGTGACAATTGCATTCAAAGCATTAAGGTTTGCTCTTGTAAGATTGTTTCGGAAAAAGTATTTATTCCTTTTGGATGAAAATAGTTTCATTCAAGGTACTAAGGTTTGCTCTTCGTATATATATATATATATATATATATATATATATATATATATATATATATATATATATATATATATATATAATATGTATATCTATATGAATGTGAGTGTCTCGTTGGAGAGAAAAGTGCTCGATGAAGATGTATATATATATTTATCACATAAATACGTGCATATCTTCTGTGTGACGTCAAACAGGGGTGATTTCAGAGCATATCACCCCTGTTCTACAGAACTATTTTTTCTCCGTGCTGTTCGAGTGTTCGTGTCAATCCTACGCTACGATCAAGTTTATCGTAATAATTATGTGCTTTCAAAATGTAAATGCATACATTACGTTACATATCTCCTTGGATGGCATGAGTTTGATACGTAGAAGTACTTTTCTTTTTATTTGATACAATTTATTCTATTTAAAAATCACATCGATTATCGATGTAGCAGCCGGCAAGCTTCCGATTTTCCGTCGAGCTCAGATCTCCGAACTTACACAACCCGAGAAAATATTATTAAAATGATGGCACAAAAGTCATATTCAGACAATTCTACTTACGTTTTAAACTAAATTCGATATTACATGTACATCGCTTGGTTATAACCGATAATTTTGGTTGAGAAACCACACAACCGTATGACCGATACCATACACTATGGTAAGCTTGACCTCGCAACAGGTCACGCGATTATATAATTTGCATAGCCATTTTTAGCACAACTGAACTGATAAGGTTCAGTAGTGCTATAGGCATGGCAAAGTGTCTGTCTGTCTGTCTGTCTGTCTGTGTGTGTGTGTGTGTGTGTGTATGTGTGTGTGTGTAAACAACTTAAAGTCAAAAAGTGCTGGACCGATTGCTTTGATATTTGGTGGTCATGTTACTTCTGGTGTCTAGTTGGGAAATTGTTCAAATGAAAGTGATTGCATCAGGGATGTGGGTTTTGGGTCAAAAAATGTGATTTTTGGTCAAAAAACTTAAACTCAGAAACTACTGGGCAGATTGGTGCGAAATTTGGTGGGAACATTCTTTAGGGGGTGTAAAGAAAGATTTGTTCATGACATGATGATTCCCTCAGTGATATGCAAATTAGGGCTGAAAATGTGTCTTTTTGGTTAAAAATCTATAATTCCAAGACCACTGAGCAGATTGGGCTGAAATTTAATGGAAATGCATTTAGGGATGTATGGACGAAGATATGTTAAGCATACCATGATTCCATGAGTGATATGGAATTAAGGTGTAAAAATGTGAATTTTGGTCAAAAACTTATATCTCAAAAAATACTAAGTGAATGAGTTTGAAACTTGGTGAGATGTTTCTAGAAGTGTTATTCTTTGTCATTGCTTTTCCTCAAAAATCTTTAACTCTGAAATTACCCAGTAGATTGAGCTTAACTTTGTTGAGAATGTGTACAGTGTAGATTTGTCCTCATTAATAGCTGACACAGTGAGAACAGTACATTGTTAATTAACTATAATGTTTACTTTACTATTTCCTCTGGTGGTTAAGCCTGTAGCATGGCCAGTTTGGTTTATGACTGGATTATGTAATATATTGTAAGACAGCTGTTTCATCACCTACCCATATAAACTGAATGTAGCTGGATTTTACAATATTACAATAAGACAACCAAGAAAGATAAACCTGTTACATTGGTATGACTTGGTTCCAAAATTGATTTTAAAAAATAAAGAAGTACAAAACCTTGTAGACACATCCCTTTAAAGTTTGATTAGGATGTTGCTATACTTGTCTTGTACACTTCCAACATAGGATGGCTGGATTATGATGATGGAAATTAGGTATGAAAATTTTGTTTTGGTTACAACTTTAAATCTTCCAAAAATTATATATCTATCATTGCCCTGAACATGAAGTTGTGCGGCAACGCAATATTTGCGCTATTTTTTAATACGCGATGAAGAATATAGTGCGATGAAATGATGCAGTATTCGAAAATACGATTTAAAATTTTAGAAAAATACGGGGAAATACTTAGTTATGTGATAAATATATAATTCCATGAAATCAATGTGAATTTTACGTCAAAATGCTCCTCGTATGATTCTGCGGACTACAAATTCTCGCCTACCGGCTCGAATTTGTATTAGTCCGCGGAATCATACTCGGAGCATTATGACGTAAAACTAACATTGATTTCATATATATATATATATATATATATATATATATATATATATATATATATATATATATATATATATCGAATACTGAGGAGTCGTTACACAGTGTTTCACGCTGTTGCGATCATCAGTATCTTGCTTGATATTGTGTTATTTCTACCACTCTACATATATATGTATTGAACATTGTTTACTCCAGCATAGACATTTTACATATACTGAGTATATAAATATAATTTGTTTATTACGTTACAGGGCAGTTTTGTTTTGGTTACAACTTTAAATCTTCCAAAAATTATATATCTATCATTGCCCTGAACATGAAGTTGTGCGGCAACGCAATATTTGCGCTATTTTTTAATACGCGATGAAGAATATAGTGCGATGAAATGATGCAGTATTCGAAAATACGATTTAAAATTTTAGAAAAATACGGGGAAATACTTAGTTATGTGATAAATATATAATTCCATGAAATCAATGTGAATTTTACGTCAAAATGCTCCTCGTATGATTCTGCGGACTACAAATTCTCGCCTACCGGCTCGAATTTGTATTAGTCCGCGGAATCATACTCGGAGCATTATGACGTAAAACTAACATTGATTTCATATATATATATATATATATATATATATATATATATATATATATATATATATATATATATATATATATATATATATATATATATATATATATATATATATATATATATATCGAATACTGAGGAGTCGTTACACAGTGTTTCACGCTGTTGCGATCATCAGTATCTTGCTTGATATTGTGTTATTTCTACCACTCTACATATATATGTATTGAACATTGTTTACTCCAGCATAGACATTTTACATATACTGAGTATATAAATATAATTTGTTTATTACGTTACAGGGCAGGTTATATTTATTATCATCTACGGGATATGTAATGGTGGTTGTTCAGTTTTCATGCCGTTAGTGGTATCAGACTTTCTTGGACCTAACAGGATTGGATATGGGAGTTCATTTCTGTATCAAGTTTATGGAGTAACCATCCTTCTTGTATCGCCCCTTGCTGGTAATTTTATTCAACATATTACTACTACCTACTTTATGTATTTCACCTATATCGTTTAGTAAGTCCTCGGCGTCCTTTGATATTCATATATATATATATATATATATATATATATATATATATATATATATATATATATATATATATATATATATATATACACATTTTACAAACTATACTTAAAGAGAACAAGAATAGATCAGCAGCATATAAAATACAATTCAAAGACAGACTTGTAAGTTTCACAGGGCTATCGTTCAAATAAAAATAGATGGTAGATCATTTAAAAAGATATTGAATAAAGTTGGACTTAAGTTAAATCATTGTTTAACACCAACAAATGATTGAAAGTTCTTGGTAATACCAACATCAATTTTAACATATATAGTACTGTATACTGTCATACATAGACTTAGTAAGGTTATAACATTTACCATTTACACCATATATTCTTAATTTCCAAAACAAACCTGTGCGCCAAACACTATCGAAGACGTTGTGAAAATCAACAAAGCAAATGTAAAGATGTTTGCTATCATTGCCCTCAGATGCAGAATAAACATATTTTTCAACTACTGATTTAAGTACAAAAATATTGTCAGAAGTTCTTCATTTAGCTCTAAAACCTGACTGAAAAGGAGTATAAATGTTATTTTCTTCTAAAAAAAAACCCGATCAAGTCACTACTATTCAACACACAAGTAAAAAGCCTAGCCAAACAACTATTCACAGAAATACCCCTATTAGTAATACTTCAGTGTTGAACCAGACAAGGTTTTGTTTCAGCTGAATTTGCTCCTGTTAGGTTTAAATTGTTCACTAATTAGTCAAGACATACGATTGGCAATAATGACATTTTTTGTACGATTCAAACACTAAGAAATATTCTCGCATTTTTTTGTCGCGAAAAAAGTTCAGCTTCATCACTTCAATTATTTGTTTTGGAGTTCGGTCTTGTTATATTTATCCTCAGAGGCCAACTCACTATGTGCGTGTTTTCAAAGTCTGACTCACTTATTACATCTCATGTTTGCACATGACTCGAAAGCTTGTATTGGCAAATCCTTTTTTCTATTTACCTTTACCCTAAATAAACCTCTGTTTACAGGATTGATAAGAGACGAGACTGGTGTCTACGATTGGGCATTCTGGATGGCAGGGGCTGCTGCTCTCCTGGCAGCCGTTTTGGCCTTCCTTCTACCTGTCGTTGAAAAAGTTGTTAAACGGAAACGTCAACGATACACAGAAGAGACTGATATCACAGTTGTAAACTGAATTATCTTCATATTCAGGCTTATGTATGCGCAACATTTTCAGTTGTTGAAAAGCACTGTCTCAACACTACTTTAACAAATTGAGGGGGGTAACCTCTACTGTTAACGTAACCCTCTTTCAATGTTACTCTCTCTCTCCACTCTGTACACGGGATCGACTTGGGCCATTAGGGAATTAGCTCAAACTACACACAATGTTCATGGTTAACCTGGATCATTTAGAAGTGGCCACGTCAGGGAGCAGATCGAAGCTCCTAGTCTAGGCACAGCTGTTGCCTTCAGCGCCAACTTCCAAAGAATGAATCCATAATTTTATCATTCTATTAAATTCTTATAAACATAAAATATACAATACTCAAATGATTGGGTAATAAAATAATCAGCACCATAAATGACTAAAACGGAAGTATTGCCGTCGCCTTAATTCAATGCAAATGATATTGACAAATATGAAAACTAGCCGAACAATGTGATCACGTCATTGTTCTTCCAACTGTCTGTTATTAGTCATTATGTGACATCAACGATCTTTTAATAACTTAATGTTGTCAGCTCAGAAGAATATTCGCGAAATGCAAACATTTGTTCTAAGTATTCATTCATGACAGCTGAGAGTTCACGGTGACCTCGCAAAGCAACAAAACTTAGCGAATATTAAAAAGTTGTATTCTGTCATCCGTAACACTACGTTATAATGATTTATTGTTTTGTTTTTATAATTTTAGTGGAATGCAGATTTCTTATCATAATCAAACATTCAGTAGCACTATTATTAGATATATATATATATATTTCTGTGTGTGTCTTTAAATCTGTCTGTCTGTCTGTCTGTCTATCTGTATGTATGTATGTATGTATGTATGTATGTATGTATGTATGTATGCATGTATGTATGCGTGCGAGCGTGCGCCTATCTGTATGTATGTATGTATGTATGTATGTATGTATGTATGTATGTATGTATGTATGAACGGCTTTAATGAGTCCAATTCTTGCCATACCAATTGCATTGTATTTGTTGGGGACAGAACTTGAGGTGTAGTTAGAAAATCGCACCACAGATGTGTGACGAGGTGACTTGGGTAATATGATGAAACCATTAGACTAGTGACATGCAAATTAGGCATTAAATGTGGTTTTGAGTGGATTGAACAAAACTACTATCTTAAAATTTGGTAGGGATATCTTTAAGAGGTGTAGATGGAGAATTAATAATAAAATTTGGTTTAAAGATGATATTTTCAATCTAAAATTTCTGAACTTCAAAACTACTAGCCATACTGACCCTAAATATGGTTGGCATGTGTCTCGGGTGTGTAGATTAAGTATTGTTGATTACCATATGATATTATTGTTGATATGTAAATTAGGTAGACGTCTACTTTGTTACAGGAGCAAATGTTCCAATAACGTGCGAATAGCGTAACTATTTACAGGTAATTATTGAGTTTCCCAGGTCAACAGACTTTATTACACTGTCCGTTTGCTGGCTGTACCACTAGGCGGCGCGGCAAAGGGGCTATAACATAGTACAGATTATATACTTGATGCCCCCCCCCCCTCGAACCAGTTAAAGGTGTGTCTTCTGATGTCTTCATTCAACTTCGTATACATACGGGGGTTTTTGGTCACCTAATTAACATACACCGCTGCCAGCTTCATCGTCCCTTTTCTGCAAGCATAACCAATATTGTCACGGACCAATATTTGAATATTACTATTTCGGCAATTTCGTCCTCCTCTCGAAAGATATATCAAATTCACAAATCTATTCAGCTACTAGCCATTGACATAGTGTAGTCAGTTGAAAGTGAAAATAATCGCATTGCCTTGTCACATAATTGGTAAATGATAAAGAACTCCTCGAGTTCCAGAAAACTACTTGTTTACTACTAGAACAATTTCTTAAGAATGCAACGGTTGCCATGTTCAACAGCTCCCTTGAACAGCGCTCCTTGTGGCCAAGCTATACGACGTTTGTATTTCTGATAACCAACACTAATTAGTATAATGTTTTCCAAGATGTGAAGGATACCAGTACAATTTTCGCTTGTATTTTTCAAGAACATTTATGTTGTATAAATCGATTACATTTTGCATGAACAGTCTATTACGTAACATAGAAAGGCCTCCCTCCCCCCTCTCTCTCTCTCTCTCTCTCTCTCTCTCTCCCCCTCTCTCTCTCTCTCTCTCTCTCTCTCTCTCTCTCTCTCTCTCTCTCTCTCCCCTCCCACCCTCCCTCCTACCCTCAACCTTTCGACGCCATTCCGTGATGCACATGTAATTTGAAATCGAGGCCAAACAGGTAGTGCATCCCAAAATTTTCATGGTTAACATTTTGTTTCTCATTCAGTAGACTCCAAAGAACAAAAAATACCTATGTTGAAGGTTTGTGGGGGATTTGCACGGTAACCCCCTCTGGCCCATGGACTATTATCTGTGCGAAAACTGGGGTCTTTACCTTATATGGTCTATAAATCATGCAGATTTCAATTTGATGTGTACTTAGAGTGGGGGATATTAAATAGTATGTAAGAGGGCTTCTATGTGGACATGGCCTTGAATGCATTTGTACAGTATCTGATAGCACGGATAGGGTAGCGCAGATCATGGAGGTATAAACTAAATACGTCTTCGGGGCCTGAATAATCCTTAGCAAATTCACTGTTGTGACGTTTGTAATACAGGGTACCTATCAAACAACAAAAGGCAGTAAACTTGATTCTGAATCAGTGATAGCCAAGCTTCTAGAAGCAGAGCTTTTACCAGATATGAAAGAAACGTCTTGAAAGAACACTTTCAAGAAACAGCTTGGAGATACTGAACTCTCTCCTCCTCTGGAATGTCAGCAAGGTCGGGGTCTCTTATGATAGTACTACTTAGCTTGTTCAAATTCAAAAATGTCTTCTCTGTGGCATTAGTGCTATTTGCACTAGGCTGTACAAATATTTCTTTTTCAATTATTGCATCATTTCAAATGAACTCCTGTGATACAAGTTCATGTGCATATTCATGTTTCAATTTCACAAGCAGCTCAAAAGTCTTGCCATCCCCACTAGTATTAAATACTTCAGTCCCTGCCTACATTGAAAATACAGTGGAATTTTTCTACTGCATGTTTGACTGTCTCCAAACTGTAACATGGCTTATTCAAAACACCTAAGTAAACCACTTTAATATTTTCACGTGTTGAACTATGGACTTTTGTATGCATGTTTCTCCAATTTGGAAATAAAATTTCATTCATTATGTGAGAGGAGTGTTTTTTGCAAGCAATACACAAATACATCAGTGCTAAGTTTTTGCAAAACACATTCTTCATTATCAGACAGTTTAAAATCATCCAAGTAAATCTCACATCTTTGAAGTATAAGACTGTGTACTTGTTTCTGCCAAAAAATACTGATTTTACTCAACATAATGTTTCAGTGACTGAAGGCTTGAAATAATTTTTTTTTTTGTGGGGGGGGGGGGGTTCAGAGGAGCATTTCAGGAACACCTTCGACAATATTTTGTAAATACGGTGTTACCAAGTGCTTCAGTCATAGATAGTTGTAACACATCTGATTGAATAATTTTAACATTAGTCATGTACAATAGTTGTAGAAACATTACTTCACTTTCATCAATGTAATCAAAGTTGTCAGTTACCCTATCAGTAGATAAAAGTACACTAAAATTACCATAGGAATTACGTACAACATAAAATGGTTCTAAACCAAAGAAAACAGTTCCAAATTCACAAAGTGTATCTACTTTTATCGGACACATGACCAAAAAGGAAACACAGCAACTCTATGTAGTCACTTTTATGAGCTCAGAAAAGGAATGGTTTCTTGAACTACCTCGTATGAAATCTTCTGCTACATTCTTTACAGTATTTGGCTTGGGTTCTACTGTTTGATAAGATATCGCATGGATACCCCTATCTTTGAAGTTAGGAGTATCTGTCATTTCAGCAGTGATTTATAGTCAAAACATTTATTGTGGTCGAATGTGGGATAACGCCTGCTTGTTGGTTGAGCCTTGTGCTGCTTATTGCCACATGCTACACACAAGAAATCATGCAGTGTACACCGTATGTGTGTATATGGTCTTTTAGTTTCAGTAGATAAACATTTCTGAATGACAAATTTTATTTCAATATAAGATACTCTTTGTGTAGAGCTACATATTATCAGACGTTTCTGCAGCTTATCATAATCCTTTCGACCCCCTTTTGTAGCAGTTATGGGTAAAAATTCTGACCCCACTATACGCGAGATTTTATAACTTTGACAATATTCCTGAAGATGCGTATTGACGGAGACAATCTCACAAATAACATTGTCTGTGCCACGTCACTGCCGTTAGTACTGGCATTTAGTTAGGATATCAAATATATAGTCTACGAAATCATATTAATGTTATACAGTATGATCGAAAAGTTATTGGAAAACATCTAAACATGATATTGTGTGTCCGATTTATGTCATCTTAGGGATGGATGACTTTTTGGTATTTAGTTTCATCCTACAATGATGGGTCGGTCGGTCGGTTGAGTAAAATACTGTCAAAGTATGTGTACACGTTGGTTATGTTTTCAATTCACAATTGTACTTTGAACAATCTGAATACCACTATTTCATTACGCATGCCATTCCCATGGTATATTTTGTATTTATGTACAGTATTTGGTGGTGGAAAAAATCCACAGCCGCCAGTGAAGGTGATATTTACTAGCCAACAGGAAGACGAACGGAACAGAGATGGTTTCAAGTTTTTTAAAAATCCCAGATTCCTGGAAGGATGAAATGAATCTATCAACCATTAATATAACAACAAATCTATCAAAATGAGTTAATGTAATTGAAATAAAATCTTCTGGACTACCAGCAATAAAATCCATGTCTGCATCAATTTACCTATGTCGTTTAATGAGATTTAATTGGTTAAGAAACTACCAGGTGATAGAGGAACTATCTTAGGGTAATTATATAACGTTAAGATAGCTCAAGGATAAGCCGGTCTTTGATGAATTCGACATTCCTTTGTCCGTGAAGATGTTCTTTTTAACTTTCTTAAGGAAGGTTTTTTATTAGGGTGGAAAAGTCTGTGTCTGTCTGTCTGTCTGTCTATCTGTGTGTGTCTGTATCACCATTTTCTATAAAACGGCTGGATCAATTCAAACGAAATTGGGTAGACGTGTTCTGTAGAGTAATGGCAAGAAGTGATTAGGTTTTTCGGTAAACATTCCATGAATATTAATGAGCAATTTACGTAATTAATGGTTTTCGGTAAATTAGGCTATATCTCAAGAATGCACGCTTCAAATTCAATATAATGTGACACATACATTTGCGATACCAAAGCACACCTTTCCTGACACTATTATTGATGTTGCATTTAGTTTTAATAAGTTATTGGCATATTTTCAGTAGGCCACAAGAAAGAAAAAAAAATGATTCTGGTCAGGAAATGCTGTCTAAAGTCGTGCGACGATGCGATTATTTAAAAAACGAATTTTACATTCTCAACAAATGTTACTCAATCTACTGTTCATTGCAGTTACTGTTCTTTTTATCTAGCACTTTACAGCAAGAGTGTACTTGGGGCAGATGTCATAGGCTTGATCATGATTGGTTCTGCAGTTGTCTTCACTGAAGTGGCAATTAATGTAGGGAGAGTTACCTTTGTGTTTTCCTTTTCATCTGCAGACTGAATTGGCTGGACAAAAATGAAAAAAATTGACGCGGGAAGGGGGAGTATTGAAGTGATGTGCACTGACCAGAAACAATTCTTTTCTCTCATTTTTGGCCTTTAAAACTCTTTCTACAGTGAGTGCTATGCTACAACGTTCTATAAAGCTTCACATTACATGTTCTGGTTGGCCAGGAGATTGCTACAGCAAGGGGCAAACAACAATCAATGAGAAAAAATAACTTATTACATATGTTCTCTTGTATTCCAACAATTGTCTGTAGGAATGAGAATCTCAAAACTTTGCCCTTACTGAAGGCACTCAGTTTAAATCTGGTTGTTCGAATGTTGTGACGTCACAATCATTTGATGTTGAAATATCATTCTGTTTGGTGACTTATGTGCGTCGTTTTTCTTTCCTATCTCTGTGATTGGTCAAAGCTTTTCGTATCGTAGCAACGCCAAATTCTGCATCAGCTTTGGTGATACACATCGGTGGTTTGATGCGAAGGACCTGCGTGGAGAGATGAAATGGTTGGTAAAACTATTTAGAAAGTAGAAATTTCAAAGTTATACACAAAAACCAGCTCAGGTTTGAAACCAGCCAGTTTGTGCTTTAAGTACTTTAAATACAAAAAAAAAAACGTTTTTACATTTAATTACTTAGAGGTATAGCAGATTATGCTTCATTCTGTTTAATGCATTTAACAGACACTTTTGGGGCAAACGTCGGTCACTTGCCTTGGACAAAAAACTGATGTCTGTCTTAAAAGTGTCCAGTTAAATCCATTAAATTGGTGAGGTGTCATATACTATAATGACGTTATACTATGAATGCAATGAATGTTTTGTCTTTTCCAGTACATTATCAATGTTAGGCGTAAAGAAATTGTGTGGTTCCGATTACATCCAATTTTAAAATAGGTGGGGAAGGTAGATTTTGTATTTTATTTTTTACTCTTTTTTTCATGTGAGTGTCTAGTTTAGTTATGTTTTCTGTTGTTTTCTATATGGTCTTTGTGTTATTGGCTTCTTCTCATCAGATGTACAGCCATTACAGATTCTAAGAACAGTTTTATGTTGTCTTTTTCAGGTGATGTCGGTTTCCGCATCCACTACTTCTTGCGAGACTTCACAATTTTCGCGATTTTCTTATTTGTTTTTCTTGAATATGTAAAAAAACAAACAAAGTTTAGGGTTGGCGTGAAAAACTTGGTGTGGTCGGGTAACCGGAACCAAACAACTTTTTTTATTTGGCCTTATCATATGACTGTTAATTATCCACAAACGCTTACTCCTTTTCATGTTAATGAACAAAATACTTATGGAATCGAAACCGCATCGCTCACAAATCACTTCATAGTGGTTACAAACTGGATCAAAGGATAGATAGGTGCTGTATTTGAGACCCAGCCAAGGTATAGATGATGTTTGTATGAACACTGTAATGAAAAGCAGGTGTACCACCAAAAGAAAAGTCTTGTGTTCATGATGGCATGTGAGTTGACGAGCAGTGTTACTGTGATGGTTAACCAGTTTGATGATTAATTGTAACAAGTTTGTCATTTGTTAATTTCAAAAGCATATTTGGAGAGACCTAATTTGGATGGCAGTTTGCTGTTCTTTGTCTAAGAACTGTATTATGCTTACATTTCCATGAATGCCAGCTTTGCCAATTAGAATACCCATGTCTTTAGTATCCTCAAAGATATCAGCCACATCAGCAACTGGTAATGGAGTGCGGCATTCCTGAAAATAAAAACAAACAAAAAATAATCATCAACTAGATATAGTATTAACAAGTCTTCTATGTTCGAAGGCATATCCCCAACAAATTAACATAATTAGCAGTCTGGGAGTTGTTTTGCTAATTGAAAATAAACAAATAAATGACCATACCTCATCTTTTCTACTATTATATTTCCTTTCCTCTCACATCATAAATTTGAAATTCATTTGTAACTTATAAACTTACCTTGTTGACAACAAGTTCAATACCAAGCATTAAACCTTTCCCTCTCACATCACCAACAATCTCAATCTCATCCCGAACATTTTTCAGTTCTTGCAGAAGGTATGTACCAACAGTAGCAGCATTTTCTTGCAAATTTTCGTCGTCAATCACCTAGTGGTTGCAAAGGGTTCGTCAAACACAAAGTCGGCATTTTAAAGGTTGTTTGCATTTCAAAAGTAAACATGATTCAACAGGTTGTGTTAGGATTAACGTACAAGGGCCAGGTGTGAACTCTGTAACTTGGGGTGCTTATGTTTTGGCTGTGTGTCTGTGTGTGTGTCTGTATGTATGTATGTATGTATGTATGTATGTATGTATGTATGTATGTATGTATGTCTGTCTGTCTGTCTGTCTGTCTGTCTATCTGCAGGCATGCCTGTATGTATGTATGTATGTATGTATGTATGTATGTATGTATGTCTGTCTGTCTGTCTGTCTGGTTCAAATGAATTTGGTAGACGTATTCTAGCTCGCCATGCCAAGAACTGGACAGAATGCAAATTCAGGCATACTAATCACCTGTATTTGCATATTATTGAACAAAACATGCTGTTATTATTCATAATTATATAGAAAAGGAATTGTTTGTATGGGTTAAAGCTTGGCCAATACACATCATACGGCTTACGGAAAATGTGACATTCATTTGCTGTTTTCATTAGCACTATTACGACAGCCTTTTCGTAATTCAATTTGTTACATTATCTCAAAAACTGTCAATTCAAATGACGTTAAATACTGTACACATAGATCATACATACATCAATAACTGCTGATCCTACAGTGCAGGCCAAGGCATTGCCACCAAAGGTGTTAACATGCATGGCTTCCGTCAGACATTTAGCGATCTCTGTAACAACAAACATACACTATTTTACTACAAATGTGTGTACTTGTCAGACACGCAATCTTGGATTTTTACAAAAGACTAGCGAGATTTTTTTTATTTTGCCTCCTCTTTCTCCTTCTTCTCAAGAATCAATGACCATGTTTACTTGCAAAGGGGCTGTATTCTTGTAAGTTCAAGAACTAGGAGTGAATTAAATGACGTTCTCACCTGGTGTTGTAACCACGGCAGCCATTGGGAATCCATTACCAATACCTTTAGCCATTGTGACTACATTATGTAAATATAAATTTAATTTGAAGTCATTTCGAATATTGTTCACCTTGACCTTCATCACCCTCACCTTGATGACCTCAATATGATTGATATACTTATCTAATCGGAAGAAATATTCACGTTGTTTGTCTTTCAAGTGTAATTGTGACCGTGTGTCATATGACATTCCTTGTCTGCAATTTAAGCTCATGCTAATATTGAAGAGAAGACAAATAATTGATTCAAAATTTATGTATGGCATATTTATTTATTTATTTATTTATTTATTTATTTATCTATTTATTTATTTACCGATATCTGGTATAACACCGTGTGTTTCGAATCCCCAATAATGACTTCCAAGTCTACCAAACCCCGTCTGGACTTCATCAATAACGCAGAGGCCACCCTTGGCTTTTGCAGCTGCATACGTATCTTTCACAAAACCTCTAGGAAATTGGACTATGCCACCAGCTCCCTGAATAAAAAATATTTCACATTTTAGGACTACTGAAAACATATACAAAACTAAAGCAGAAGGCATCACTATCATATTCTGCAATGGTTGTTCGGATTAAAATTTAGATTCGAAAAACGGTTGTATGGCAGAGCTATAGACACTAAGTTGGGCAAGAACAAAAAATAGTCCTGTCTAATTTGCATGGCTTCACACTAATGCGAGAACCTGGGATTGAAACCTTGGCCTTTTGGCACGTATTCTGTGATTATAGGCAAACGGTTTTGAATCGCTATGTGCAAATTACCTCTCCAGTACCTCGTTACATATATACGAATACACCAGAAGTAGATAAGCCTACCTGGATAGGTTCTAGAAATACACCCGCAATTTTCTTAGCACAGGAGAATTTAAGGACGTCATCCACCTGGCATGCGTACATCTCACGAGCCTGGCACTGCCCCACTGCACAGTCACACTCTCGAATGGTCTGATAAAGAGATAGTTCCGTGGAGCATAAATATTATGATATCAAATTGAGAGCTCAAAGTTATATTTACTTTCAACAAACGTATTACCTTTGAGTGATACGTTTGTTGAAAAAAAATGTAAGATATAGTCTACGTAATTATCCAGGAAAAACACAGAGATTCATCTTTCGCACTAGGTGCAAGTCTTAAGGAGAAGACATACTTCTCCAGGTCTTCACTTCTGTGTGACTAACAAATGGAATTGGGGGTTTTTTTATTGAATTTTGACTCCGAAGGTAAATGTCGTATCAGCAGAAAGGTAGCATCTTATACTATAGGAGTAGACACTTGCATGAAGTCTCTGTCTTATGGTTTCAAAGCTGTTACACAGATTGTGTATGTTGCAGAACAAAGTGACGTACATACGGCCCATAAGATTTGTAACCATGCATTGTGCCAGGTTTGAATGAAATTTGATATTGCATGTCTGAGAAATAATGTATTATGGACTGACGCATGGACACACATAGGTATGCATGCACAGATGGACGGATGTGGTTTTAGTGCATGCGATGTACCATTCTTACGGCTTGACACACAATCCAGAGACCCTTCAGGGCCACCACATCCTCCAAAGAGAGATAACCTAACCAATGTTACATTATTTACTCATGTATAAGTATTCAATAAAGCTGCACACATTTGTTTTCGTGCGTCAATTATGCCACGAAAACTACGAGTTCAGATCAGATAGTAAATGTGGCCTGAAAACTACATATTATAAGTCACATACCCTTTTAAAACAAATGTTGAGTTCCATTTGAGTAACTTTCAGATAACGCAATATGTGGCAGATGAAATCTTTACCAAGTTGGTTTGAAAAAACAAACGTAAATACATCTTCAATTGCTTAAATATCAAATATTTCAAAAGGAAATTATGCCTAAATGATATTTTCAAACTTTCGGAGTTAGTTTTATTATTCGTTTTGACACTACACCTGAACTGAGGAGTCTCGACAGTTCGCCCCACCAAATGGTCCACGGTACACATCAGCATTCATACTGTTATGAATTCCAAATCCTCTGGCAAAGGTATAAGCCCATGAATCCATCGCTGTCAGGCCTTGTTGGTATGGACTGCCACCATGATAGGCATTCCTATATTATGAGAATGGATGAGAAATTCTACATCTATACACTATACTTTTCATTTTTTATATTTTTCATCAACGAACTACAATAATCCATATATAGGTCGACTGCAGTGGGGTCAACAGGCGAGTTCATCAAGTTCATATCAGAGGGCGCAATTACATACTTCCGGTTTACTAATTGGGTACAGACGTCAATTGTATTGTGGATTCCTGCTCATAAAATCGCAGCATTAAGGCTGAATTCACAGAAACCTTGGTGGGGGACGTTTCAGGAGAATTGAGGGGTACTTGAAAAATTTCAGCATATGTCAGGGATAAATTGTGATTAGGAGGGGGTTCTTCAAATTATAAGGAATTGTTTTGTTGACAACAAGTATTGTGCATATGAACATATAGAACCTTCATGACTAGAATCCCAAGACCAATGTCAGATTTAGAAACCACATGGTCATTATTTGATGACCAGCAACTAGGGAAGATGGCAGTGAAATTCCACCTGACGACTGTTAGACCAAGAGCACAAATTAAATAGATATTTAATGAATGCAGGTGGATCAATCTCCTGTAGGAAATTTAATTTGAACAAGTCATTGTGTGCAGGATCTAACGGGAAACAAAACAGCATGTTGAGAAGACGTTTGAAAATTATAACTGGGGTAAACTTGAATAAACCAGGGGCATTGCTAATCTGACGGTCCAAGAACTACCTATGGAAACACTTGCGTGAATATATGAGAGACCCATTGAATCTGCAATACTTACGACTGATAAAATTGGAGCAATACGTTCACATCAAATATGTTTGATCGTTGACACTGAACGCAAATATGTACAAATTGCTATATCAGGATTTCCTTCCGACATCTTAGCAGAAAAGTTGACTTTACATATTGAAAATTTCTTTACATTTTGTAAAAATAAAATGCCATGTCCACCACCAATTTAAGAATATATGACCAGCTACATACCTTAATGAAATGATATCAAAGTTTCCTGTGTAAAGTCTTGCCATCATCATAGCCAGGTCATTGGCTTCTGATCCACTGTTGACGAGGTAAGCAACCTGCAAATCGTACAGACATTATCATATTTTTCACGTTCTCTGGTAGTGTTTAATGTTGCAATGAGGATAGAAAATACTACAGCGGCAATCGATCTTTCGGTTTATAGACACAAATGAAAACGTTTGTTGTGTAGTTTAATAGATTACACTAGTGAGTGATAGCATTGCTTCTTTTGTGCCGATGTAATTACCCTGTCATCAAGATAGTATAAACTCTTCACGTCACCACAATATACCTTGTAAGGTAACGAAAGTCATCAGAAATGCTACCCTACTGTGCACATAATTAAAACCAACATACATTCAATAGAGTATGTCTTCATGTCTAAACAACAGTTTTCGTATGTATTCATAAACTGAAACCTCAGTTTACGCTGCAGTATACATTGGCATGTTGCTTTTTCTGATACTAACAACATGTCTAGATTTATCCATTATCTATTTCCAGTTATCAAAAATGTAAACTGTCAGTTTCAAACAAGCAACACATACAATGTAGATATTATAGCCGCATGGATGACAAGGGGGTATTTATTTTCAAATTGCATGTTTGATTTATACAACTATAGACAATATTTTTCCCACTTGAAACTAAAGGTGAAGCAGCATCGATAAACACCATCTTTGTAATTCAATAAATTACAAAAAGCGAAATAAATGTTTTGACAATGTTTTTCAAAGTACAATAACATATTTTACACACTCTTCCTTTTCTTTTCTTTTGTGCAATTTATTGAGTTACAAACAAGAGCTTGCTATATGTTGCTTCATATTATTCTTTCAAGTAGAATAATATGGATAGGTTTGTTTTATCAATGAAACATCCCAAATAAATACCAAATTCTAATCCATATGGCCACTTGAAAAATGGATTTAGCTATGATTACCTTCAAATCACCTGGTAGTTTATCTGTTAATTTGATAACATATTCGTGGATCTTTGGGTGAACATAGACATTGCTAGTATGCCACAGTGTCTTCATCTGTCGTTCTAAAGCTGCTACCACTCTCCTGTCAGTAAGATAGAATATTGATATAGGCAATGGCACAGATTCATTTCCATTATTATATTATAAATGCACACCCATCATAACTGTCTCGGCGTTAATCATTCATGCCACATAGGTACCAGTCCCTTGGGAGATATTTTTTTATTCTCATGATCTTCAAATGTTTTCAGTTTGTTATTTCATTTTTAGTTTTGTAAAGGAAATGTCAACTGTCTTTAAACTATTACAGTTACTACTAAGTCTGTCAGGGGTTGTACGCCCTCACCCGACTGTTTCACAATCACCCAGTCATGTTATTGTTTGTCACAAAAGAACACGTTTTTGTTTAACACAAAATATTCAAATAAAGAATTAATATTCGCCGGATGCTTGTACAAGTCTACACACATGCATGTAACAATATGATACCATTTCAAAATATTTCCTTTCGTTCAGCCAACGGATATATGAAAGACCTAAGGGGCCTTGTCACTACCAATCAACAGATATATTTTAATCAACTGTTATAACTGTCAAGAAAGGTAATTTGGAGCAACATGCGAGAATGCGCGAACTGCAGACACACTGTAATTATAATTTTTTTGTTGTAAACAGAATGTTGTGATGAATAAGAGACGTCATTATTTATGAACCTTGCAACATACAGTGTGTATAGTCTGGGATTGTGGTCTCCTCCACCTGACGGGGCTACAGGTGTTTAGGGAACGAGCAGAATTAACGCGCGGGGGGGAGGGAGGAAAGTAACTTGCTTGACACTATAAAGCATAGTATATAGTAGATATTAACAAACGAATTCAGTTTAATTTTAGAAAAAATGGAATTTGATAACTAATACAGTGTGAACATAGTCATGTATTTTTGCTCTGAACTCATTTTCAATTTAGCATATGAGGGCATAAGTACCCTGTAACCAGAATTGTTTATCTACTACAATTAGGTGAAGCTAAGAAACATTTCTAAAATCTGTGTGCATAAAGAGGTCTTCGTAAATGAATACATAGATATATGTATATACTTACGGATGACAGTGTCCTACGCTGACTGTGTTAATTCCTGCAAACAGATCTAAATATCTCTTTCCATTCTGATCAAACAACCACTGCATTTGACCCTCAACAATCATCAGTTTATTTTGATAATATGTAAGTAGAGATGGTGTTAGTCTCTCGCTGCGTATTTTTATTGCCTCTGCGTACGATAAACCCTGTACAAATCATAACATTAAACTTCCGATCGGTTGGCAATAGTTGACTTTTGGAAGAGATAACATGTTATAATAACCAATCCCCATATTAAGTTTTGTAAAATAGGTAAATATACTACGCAAGCCAGGTCGAACGCATGGACTAAAATGGAGTTTTATACCCCGGTCTTTCATCGTCATAACTCTCATCTGTCATCAGTTCTGTGGTAATTGAATTCTGTTTAAATGTTCGAAATCGCCGTTATTTTTAGCTGGATATTTCACAATTATGCGTGAGAGGGTACAATTATATCATTGATCTTACGTCATTCGTGTTTTCCTTGGCAGATCGAAGACAAATTTGAGGATTACTAACTAAGTATCATAGTCGAAACGAATTATCAATTATGCATGTTCCCCAAAATACTCTCCGGTAGAGTATCCGTAGCAATGGCTGCCGTATCATTTGAAGCAATAATTGGTCTTGATCACAAAATCTAGAATACAAGATAGATTCAAGAAACGTCTTGTGCGAGATTTTTGTTGTGACATTTCTTTGTGAACATATCAGAAAGAGTGGTGTAAGTTAGGATAGCAAGTAAAAGTTAATACCTTGTATTTTTGAGGTTTGAAGTTACATGGCGGCATTACCAGTTCATCTCGGTATTCTTTTATCTTGGGATTAACAGCCGTCAGAACTGTTAAAAAGAATCCGATTTATAACACTATTAACTAGATATTTATGTTCATCAAAAACATATTCGAATAAAAGTGCACTGTTGTTTTACCTCCACTAAGGGGAGGTTATGAAATGGTGATGTATGTCCGTCCGTCCATACGTTCGTCTGTTCGTCTGTGTCATAATTATCTCTAAAATGAAACTTGGTACACATCTTTATGAGTAATAGATTTGGTTTCGTAAACAATATATGAATATCAATGAGGCATTTACATAATTAGAACCTTACAATTAAATGCAGTAAATGTATTATTCAACTATAATATAATTTGATGTATACATAAATTATAACAAAGCACATACATAATACAAAGCTTCTTGATATAACTTTTGAAGACCATGGAATAATGATTGAATATCCCAAGGTGTGAAAATAAATTTAGGTAATCGAAATAACCCTAAATACCCTCCTCATTAAATGAAAGAACTTTGCTTCCTGGGGTAATGCTTCATTAGGACTCCTATACTCACCGCTTTGGCTCTTTGCAGCCGATCTAATAACTTTTGGGATAAGTCGACTCATTGTGTAGCAAAATAGCACTGCATACAGATCTAAGCTCTTATGAATATAGTTGATGTGTGTTTTGCCTGTAAAAAGAGGATGTTGCACAGGTAGATAACGAAATAACCAATGGGGACACATCTTGTATACTGCGTCTTAAATATTTATTGGGACATGTTATAGGGGCACAGGCTGAGTTTATACGTTTTGAGCAGGTTTTGCAGCAGGTTTAGTGTGCAGTATTATAATTACTGAAGCATACCGTAAGCCACACTTACAACATACTAAACCCAAACCTAATATTAAGATATAACTAATAAATGATCGGATGACATAATGTATATGTTTAATAATATCGAGTGGACTACCCACAATGCAATTAACTGTTGTAATAATGTCATAGAACTTAGAGGCATGAATCAACATATGTATACCTCCGCAATTTCCCTAAACAGTTGACTGGTACAAATCAACTTCAGTGTAACTCCTTTTCTGAGCCCATAGATGTGAGAAGTTGTGTGACACCCTAGATAGCATAAATGAATAATACATGTACATTATCACATACTTGTGGGCCAAGCACAGTTCTCAAGACAGTAATATTCCAGCATCTTGGAGTCCTATTCCTGCCATGGTGGGGTTGTGGCCTTAAGTATACATTTGATGTTGTGAGCTGTGATTGGAAGCAAAATCAGAAGATCTATGTTATCACCAACAACGACAGTTGGCTTAGTTGTCACTTGTGCAGCAACAATGGTAGTCTGTACAGTTAGGCGCTCAGCATCCCCCTGGTATGTTTTGTGTGACATCCTTGGCACACCAGGTGTTTGATCTAGCTGCTGTCCTTGTCCTGCTGTTGGGTGGTGTCCTTTGTACTTGGTCCGCCCAGATATCCATCAAACACTACTACTGGCTGAACATATCGTGATATTCTACGTACAGGCTGTAACCGCAGTAGTACTGCTGGCATATTTCCTCATAAAAGTCATATGTTGCTCCACGATACCATGGATTTCTATGAAGCAATGCCACTCTATCCAATATGTACTGAATATCCTCTGATGGCAAAGATATCACCACCTGCTTTGGCACTGTCTGATATTCACAAAGGCATCACATGTAACATCAGTAACACTACTATGTAGGAAGGGATCTAGATAGAAAGGGTTTCGTTGTGTCAGAAAAGCTAGAAGTTCCTGTGGCTGTGTGTCTGACAAGTCCGTTTCTTGTCTTGTATGATATAGATATTTATGCTGCTCACTTGTGTGATAAGTAAAAGGTGTCAACTCCTGCATTCCTGTAGCATATCTATGCTTTGCAAGTAAAGACAGAGTGACTTTGTATAGTTCTTGTGACCTGAAGCAGCTAGATATGGCAACATGTCATGCACTGTACATATCTTCAACTGTAACTGCAAGTTGTCTGTGCGCTCAGCTTTGAAGAATGCTTGTAAATGCTCACCATTTCTAGATATTGAATCCATAACTTTGAAATTGATCAACTGCTTTCATGGTCCCCTTGAGCTTCACCAACATGACGCTAATCATCTGCTTGTGAGGTAGATTCACCTGTCTCAAGGATTGATTCTTCATTAGGTTCCCTTTGTTGGACTTCACTTTGCTGACTTGATGGTATGCATGGCATCGGTATGCTGAATGCTTGTGCCAATAAAATTATAGTGAGTGCTCTATTGGCAAGTACATGTCCACGAATAGCCCTTGAAATGGCTTTTTCACTCAGCATATGGCCTACTGCATTGCTTGTATGTACACACTCTAGTAATTCCTGCAGCCCTGTACCAGTCATAATGTGTCTGATAGGGCCTGGAAAGCTCATTTCTGTGTGGAATCTTAGTAGATCTTATTTTAGTGCCTAATGGAGTACTCTCTTGTATTGTTAGGGCCTTCCACCAAAGTGGCTGATAAAATGTTACAATAGGAGTAATGCCATATCGCCTTGCATGAGAAGAAACATGCAGTACTGTTGGGTAAATGCAGGTCATATCACTTGGGTTTATGTCATTTTAGTGATAGTAACACATTTCACAGTAGAGCAGCATGAGAGGTCTGATCATTTGCATCATACTTTCGTAATTTCCCATAGCTCAATGACTGCAGGCCACCAAATTCTGATAAGAAGTGTTCAATATTCACCCGATATGCCAGGTGTTATTGTGGTTATGATCCCCATTCCATGGAATGTGTTTTTCCCGTCAATGGTACGAATTTTATGGTCAATTGCAACATCGTCTGCGACGTACTGGATAAAGTTGCCTGCTGTCACATTTGGAATTTCTATGCCCTGGGAGAAAGCTACACTGCACTCAAACTTGATCACATCATCATAGCTGCTGCAAAAGCCAAATTTATGTAGGGTATTTATCAGGGATTTTTATGCAAAATGATGATGCAGCTGGACACCAAGTCCGGATCCTCACTGCAATGGAGACAATATAACACTTAGGATGAGTTGCTCGGACTATGGATTGGCCTAATGAAGCCATCTTTTACCTCTAGTTTGTGTCTTTACTAGTGAATATGCTCTGAAGAAAAACTCGAAAAGATTCTGGCAAGAATGCATTTATTTCTTCAATGTAAGACATCTCATGGTAATTTGGGTAGGTATATTTCAGTCTAATGAGCTTTGCTGCAGTCTGTATTATCATAAGCTTTTATACTTTGGAGTTTTCCTGTTTTGTGAATGAAAGTATTGGAGAATAGTAGCTGCAGTACTCCATGATTTCAGTTATGATTACCTTGTCACCAAAATGATTTTTGATCTGTTTCTTCATGTAAGTAAAACCACATGCTTCAGGGTCACCTATATAGCCAGTCATCTTTTGCATCAGATCATTGATTGTAATTATAAGCTGCTCACCATCATTCTCCTCCAAATACTCCATGGCTTAAATGAATGCCTCTAGTTGTGTTTCATCCTGTGGCCTACCAAGCTTGACACGTTTTGGAGTAGCTTCACCAAAAGGAATATATTTCCGAGTTATTTTTTTGCCAGTCATAAAATTGACACTGGTACCAATTTAAAATCTTTCTTTTTGCCACCATACATGTCTGTTGTGCCACAGAAAAGACAGTGTTTGTTATAGCCACACAGTGCTTCTGTAGAACGTAAAGAATGACTATCGGTTGAAGATTTAATACTCTTTTTCGATTGTAGGCATCTGTACATGTTAGATTGCAGTGAATCCCACGACACTCTAGGTGAAACTGTTGATCTTTACGTAACAACCACACAGTTGGTTATCTCTAACCTAACTACCATACAACCTGGTTGAATCCTGTTCATGTTCGGAGCCACATTCCAAGCTCATACATACTTATTCTCAAGGGAAAACAAGACAGTATAAAAACATGAAAATTCAACATTTTGGCAGCCATATTTAATTTATGCAAATTTCAGCATACTAATTAGGTCTGTTGTGACTACTGTATACTCCAATAGTCAAACTACATAGATTAACATATTTAAATACTTCATAAAAGTTTATTAGAATTGAAATTTAGTTAAATATTTTCAGCGGCCATTTTGGATTTATGCAAATTAGATAATGTTCCACCACTTAGATTGAGGAGATCTTTTGATATTTCATTATGAGGACCAATCTGAAGATAATGGTGAAAAAATAAATTCAGTTCCAATTAGTGATGGGTCATTCCATATTTTGACTGGACTATTTTTTTCTATCTTGAGTTTTTTGGGGGTTTGTTTTGGGTTTGTTTTGGGGTTTTTTTCAGGGGATGGCCTTCAATAGTTTTTTACAAAAATCCTCTAGCTCCCTAATATCAAATGGTGTACCCCTTATGGGAAGTACCCCTTAAAATGAATTGACGACTACGAAGTATGTCGGAGATCAAATTACGGGTTTTCGATCTTGAAACAAATAAAACATCAATATAGAGATGTTATTATCAACGCAATTACATTTCCCCAAACCGTCAGTTAACCCCCAAGGCTGATTCACTTAGGCTTTCTCTTGTATCGCTGGGTCAATATATCGCAAAGAGGTATCCAATCTACATAAGCTTGGACCCTGGAGATGACCACGGCCTAGTCCCGCATGCAGACGGAGTATTAATACAAAACTAGGTTCAGAGTCAGAATCGCGTCACAAAATACACCGACGAAATGCAGGAATAATCGCAATTTAAGTTCCTATCCCAAGCCCAATGTGTTGTGGCATGACTATCTTAGTATTGGGCTTTACATGATTATAGAAAACCTTACAAACGGCTAGTTGCTTTGACAATACCTTCGCCTTATTAACACTGGGAAGCACGTGCAGACATATAGACTGTTAAACAGTCATTTATTTTGGGGGTGGGGGTGGGGGGTTCAGGTATGACTAAAACCTCTTTCAGTTCATATTTAAATTGAAACTTTATTTATCTAAAGAAAGACAAAGTTAAAGCATTCAATACAAACGCTTTTTCTTGAAACTTGACGAAAGGCTAGAACATATAGTTAATAATTTATCTAGTCTAGCCAATCAAATTTCACATTACTAATAACACAAAATAGTGTGATTGCCTCAGGGTCTGAAAAGTTGAAACGATGAAAAGGATAATACTTCACATAATTGGAAATATCACAAAATCAAAATATTAATCAAAAATCTATTTTTATTTAAGCATATTCTGACTGGGGTGCTACTAATTTTGTCTTGAACATTGTTCACATGAACTTGGCAGATGATTGGCTAATAGTGCTATCGTATCTAGGTACATTGATATTCCAGCTTACTTTCAATGCATGTATTCAATAACACCTCCTGTTATTACAGTCGTGAATGATTTTCAGATAATGTGAAACACTTCATAAGGTTCATTCTGATTGGTTACGAACAAAGGAAACAAGCACATCTGTTAATGATCTGAGTGATTAAAGTATATGTAAGTTATCCAATCAGTGGCAACATTGTCATTGTAATAGCTTCACACCCCCCCCCCATGAGGTTATGCATACAGTGATGTATGTTAGTGAATACTTCTAAAAAGTCATGTCAGATATAGCTTATCACTTTAGTAGAAAAACACTATTGACCAGTTAGTCAACAATCGTTATCTTACGAGAGCCATTTTATTTTAAATCAGAATTTTGTTCTGTTTTTGACAAAATCCACTTTTTAATAGCAATGCCAATTGTTGATGATATAACTAAGGTTGCGCCAAATATGCTGAACACATTAGGCACCCTACCGAAAAGGAAATATTCCACAACAAAAGATAAAACTACATCTAAAGTCTGAGTTAATGATATGTACACTGCCTTCTCTATTTGCAATCCTCGTGTTTGACACATCTGTCCGATATAGGCGGTAATACCTATACCAATCATAACTATCCAATCTGTGCCACTAGAGGGCAGTGTGAATTCTTTCAAAAGCAATACTAACACAGTTGACAAAACTATCCCAAACACAATTAAATACAAAATGGGAAATAAGAAGTGGACCTCTTTAATTTTTCGCACAACAACCCATGCAAATGAAGCAGACATTCCACTTATCAAAGCAGTGATTGTACCAATGATCGAGTGCTCCTCTTGATTGTCGCTATGGTTTCCAAAAATAACAGTTGGTTGTACAACTAGTATCACGCCGGACACAGTGCACATGGCAAAGAAAACTTCGACTAGTGTTAGGCTTTCCTTGATAAGCAACCAAGCTATTATGGCGACGAAAATTGGTTTACAGAAGTATATTGTTAATGCATCGGCGACTGGCATTCGTTGGATAGCATAAAAAATACACACATTGCTAATAGCACCTAAAACCCCTCTGCAGACTAACCAGAGGACGTGTTTCCTGTCACGTGGTATATCAACTTTGAGATATATCATTAAGGGTATAGTGCCTACAAGCTGTATTGTCAGTCTTACCAATGTCAGCTCAAATGCATGTATTCGGTTTTCAAGGTATTTTACACCGATAAAACCAAAGGTAAAGAAAACGCTTGCAAGGAAACCATATATAAGTCCGATGTGACTTGAGAATGTTGACAAACAAGATGTTGTGGCTTCAGAGTCGCTATTTTCTTCAAATGTTTGGTATTCAGTAGGAGCTTGTGCATGTTCTGACAGCCTGGTGCCGTTTTTGGACAGCAGTGTTTGTGTGTTGGAGGTCATCGAAGTCATGGCAGGTTTTGATCTAATAAATCAAATCGATATTAAAGAGAAAGATATTCATATGGGGAAGCCTAATATAATTGCAAAGTGGGCAGCTGGGTGAAATTAAGCAGGGTCCGTCACATACACTATAACCTTTTTTTCAAAAAAAAAAGTGCAAAGTCTTCAATTTCTTTTCTGTAAAATATAACCCTCCCCAACAAGAGAGGTGAAAAAGTACGGTCAGAGGTGAAAGCTTGCACTAGTCTGAGATTTTGGACCCATGTATCATGTTGATGCTATTGCTACAAGTACACAGGAACATGTTATATCGCTTTCATACATGGATGTGTTATGACCAAACTTAACCATTTCAGTGATAAGGACTGTGTCCCACCTTTGCCACCATGATATCAATTTGAATGGCATTAGTTTTTTCTCATTAATACCACCATTGTAAGAGTGTGTGAAGCTACTGATAACTTCAACCTGCGAACTTTTACAAAATAATCTGCTTGATACTTTGGCTCTTACCTAGTTTTGTAACTACCAGAAAAGTAAATCCATTCTTATTCCATTAAGATAGAGAGATGGCGCCTTTTCATTTCTATACGTATTTGACTTTGAATTGAGAGTACTTACCTTTACAATAGACATCCTTCACTGTACATGTTTATTGGCAGAGAATGTATCTCAATTCCATGTAATTTAACAATGATAACTTATTAACGATCACTAATTACACATTATCCTAAAATCAATATGTAATTAACATTGAGGTTTGAAATTGTTGAAACATTTTCTCTTAGAAAACGTAACTACGTTATCGATAAACTTTTGATATACATCTAACATAATTTAATGTATGTTACTACATTATCTACGTTATAATTGACAAATCGATTAAATGTTGACTTCATATCAGTTTGGTATTTTACTGGTTTGTTGTGCATCATCAATTGTAAAACGCTATTTTACATTGTTACCAAAGACCATGCACAAAATATGACACTTCATGTCTGTGTGTATACTAAGAACTTGATGACGACAAGGCAATATTTTCTTCAGGTGATCATACCATGGCCTGAGATTTTTGAAACCAGATACAAACTGAATTCCTCGTGTAAGGGTTTCGTGTTTAAATGTTTTTTTTTTTGCAATTCGATAAACACAATGGTAATAATTTTGTTTAACATTTAACATTTAACATTTAAAGGTCAAACTTAAGTGCCAAAAAATTCAATTCATAACATAGGTTTGGATATTTCAGTTGAACCTGTATTTAGTAAACTTCAACGGTTATGAGACAAAATGTGAATTCTTACGACAAAAATGACTTCTTTTGGTGGTTTTGAGAATGTCGCAAAATGACCTACTGTACCTTATAGTATTTGACTTGATGTGTCAGGTTTATTCGAACGGGCTCGTGCATGGAAGAAATAAAGTATTGTGTTGACTATTTGACCTTGAAGATGGAGTTCAAGGTGGGTATGTGAATTTCATTTACACAAGCAGTAATTGAGTTAAACAAAAGAAAATGATAAAATAATGGAAACATGCTAATGAGCAAATAAGTATGTACCTTTTTCACGTATTTTTTGACGCAATTTACGGACTATAGCAATATTTCGTTCCATTTGATAATAAGTTGGTATACATGTATATTTCCAAATTATCAGTCCTATAAGTATGCAATAATTAAACAATGTTGTTTGACGAAAAGAATACATGTAGTAAATTTCACATTTTAATAGAATCACTTAGCGTATCAATAAACATAATAAACAGTTTTTATTAGTATATTATGGTAAGTAGTAATATCGGTATGTATTAGGTTGGACAAAGAGAATGGTTATGCCAAAACAGCACCATAGTCAGATGTTGGCCAGACATATGCTAATAACGCTCATTAATACGCATGGTATTGGCCGTCAATGCTATCTGCTCTTGCGGTAACTGTAATGTGTGTAGCAAATGCCATTATCAACAACCTAAAGGAGTGTCCAAAGGTTATTGAGATATCGTGTATACATACATACATACATACATACATACATACATACATACATACATACATACATACATACATACATACATACATACATACATACAGCCGGACACACACACAGATGGACTGACGGGTAGAACCACATCCCCCACTTCACTATCTCTCGTTATGAGATGTGAAAATGGATGAAGACAACTAAACAGTAAAGTTCATTAAAGTTGATTATCTTACCGATTGGTAAAACTTAGGAAAGGACTAAAATTCATTCTAACACCAAAATTTCCAACAACCACACATAAACTGGCCTCTCGTGACGTTTTCAATATTGTGGACTACTGGTGCGATTAAGGTGGCCGAAATGTCTATATTTCACCCTAACACTTCAGTTTTGTAGGAAAGTATTTCATAAATAGATTTAATGGTGAAAAAAAGCGAGACCGATTTGTCTTAGCTGGTTTAATTGGCCTTCAGTGAGTCACGATAATTCACATTTACTTCAATGCACGACTTTAACTAAAGGATGAGCAAGCCCTCCACACTAATTATCACTGTCGAGATTGTAACTGAATGGTTCAAAATTGTGCTTAATTTCCAAAGATGGATGTAGAAAGGGCCCATACTTATTAGTAATGTTCAAATTTATAGGTAAATGGTTAATAACTTTAAAATGATGGACATAGATCAGCTGTCCACACTTACTAGCAAGTACTACATCTATCAGTGAAGAGGCTCGAAATAGATGTAACAATTTCATGCTTCTTAATGTAAATGTTAACATACGATTTTTATTTTTATTTTATCTGAGCCAGTGAACACTAGCATGTAACGGGGAGTATAGATGATTGAACTAATGACACAAATCCGTTCGATTATAAAAGCAACAAATATGAAAGGATTGAGAAAAATGAAGACAAAATAAATAACCAATACATTACATTAGCATTTGAAATGTGTATGACACGTTTGTTTTCATCTGTATAACATTAACAACTAGCAAAGTATAGATTTGGTCAAATGTCAAAAAGGGGCCCTGAGAAAAGTCAATAGAATTATCTAAATATCAAGAACTAGTAAAACGTACGAATATATATTGCAAAACCTGATGAAAACGAATATACCTTGTGCTTAATGTATGTTCAACCTGTAAATGGATATAAAAACAAATTGAAAATCTTATCTCGCGGAAAGTGTCGAACATTGTAACATCGTAAAGGAAATAGTGTGTAGTAACTTCTTCACTTGACCATCCTCGATTCGATCACCCAGAATTAATTTTTCAAAATTCGACAAACAATTTTTAAGTGGAAAAGTTTCAAACATAAAGAAATGCTCAATTAGAAAACAAAACGAAACAAAAAAATACAAAAGCAAGAAAACCTCGCCAATAAGTATAGCGACTTTGCTGTTGAATGTTTCGTAATTATATTATTATATATCATTACAATCGCTTAAACCATTAGAACAGAATGAAAAAATATAACCTACCTGTTATACAAGGTGATAATGAACAGTAGTGCAGTCTTCAATACAGCATCCACTCACTCTAAGTCGGGAACTAGGGAATGATAAAAAGTATCTTCAGAGCCTTCTTAAATTCAAAATGTTTACATTTGTTTTAGTTTTAAACAAAGCTTGTCAGGAAAACTCAATAGGCTTTATTATTTATATAAATTTCGTAGGTTTTCCTGGCATTTCCACACACACACACACACAAATGAATACATTAAAAACAGCAGTTTCTATAACAATAATATAAATACCAGAATAACATAGAAGTGATGCTGACAGTAGTGACAGTGCTTTTGAATACGATATGTCGATAAGAATATTTGAGGGTACCTGTGTCGATTCTTTGTCGGCTACCTTTATCCTCTTTATGAAAAAACACTCTTTATCATGTTATGATAGATAACTACGGTCTATGTTACTACTAAATATATGATATTGCATTGAGATATGGATAAACATATATTCAACCTTTCTACGGCTCATTCTGAAATTATAAAAAAAAATATAGTGCCCCTCATATCATCACTTTGTCGTGTCTCCGTATTCACACCACTCCCTTTTTCCTACAACTCAACATTTTAGACATGAAAAATACGCAATGTAAATTAAATATATGTGTATATGATTATCGTTGTTATTCTCAAAAACAGCTGGCTCAAATCAAATGAAAATTTGACTATGATGACGTATCATTGTTCTGAAACACCGATATTTGTATCTTGTTACCACAGTTAATGTTTTCTCATAGAACCCATAAAGTTATTCGCGCAGAAGAAGTTACACGGAGACAGGAGCCATGTTCCCAGAGACACGAGCTGCTTGGTACAAGAAATGTGTGAAGATGAAGGTATATTACCAACCTTTCAAAGCTATTTACGAAAAAAAGTTATTTGTTAGAATATAAGTGAACATAATGATTTATTTATATTATTTATATTATTTACGTATTGTAAGTTAGATGAAGTTAGATTGTCTGTGTCTTTCAAATAGATATGTGCATGCTAACGACCGAAATGCGTCTGTGAACAAGTTCCTTAGAGAAGAGATGCCAGACTCTGTGAGTGCTATTGACACCTGGCATGGTGAGTATTGTCTCATTCTACTCACTGAACAACATACATTGACCTGCTGGTAACCAGAGGCGGTATTCCACATCTATACAACAAGCATATTTTCCATAACCATGTACCAGGGCTGTGAAAAAATATACCCTGTAACGGGGCTGTGAGACACACAGCTGGTACATAGCTCTGCTCTTCTTCATATCAGCTAGGATTTATTTGCAGTATTCATTCGGGGATAACAATTTTGGTTTTATAACGTGTATCCCGGACGGATTAAAACCATCCAGATCGGGATACATTAAAATATTTTATATATCATATTTTCAAAACTCTTTGAAAGAGTGTACTGAAAAATACTGTTTTTTGGCAAAAAATAAGATACACAGCTATTCATAGAAATGAAGCTAAAATGTACCAATTATGAGTGAAAAAGTTACATTATCTGATAGTTAGCAACATTTGAACAAATCGATACAATCGCTAAAATGACCTTGACCCAAAATGACTTTCCGCTGTAGATATGGCGGGGTTTGTAAGTATGTGAATATGTCAACCATGTCAACCTAATGCATAAAAATAGTATTTTAGTGAAATTGAATTCATTGACCGTGTCACATTGTTGTTCCCTTTGATATGACATTGACGTTATTCCAAGTGCACTTGTGTGACACAGAATCATGTTTTCGCCCTTCGTACATTTACGTTTGTTCGTGTTCCTCTCTGGCAATTTACAACAATTTGTAATTTCGATGAACACATTTTTAATGCTGGTGTAATTGAACACTCTGACCTGTTCATGAAAAGGCTAGACAGTGCGTCCGTAATTTTTTTTTAATTTTGACAGTCGGAAAGTGGACCATATAAAAGTAATTGTCACTTTTCCTCCCTAAGCCTTATTGAATGATGAACGGTAAACTCAACTCAACTCTACTGTTTGCAATATGACGCATACACATCATAACTTGAACACTCATACTGCGAAGACAGAACGAGTTCACGGCGTAATTATATGTGATGTAACTAACATACAACCTGTCATCCAACATACACATACGCTTTTCCATCGCTGGTCAAAAGCAAATGTATCCAGCGAAGGCTAGGTAACAGCCTTGGCACTATATAACTTAGCATTAGAAGTTTCATATATTTTCCGCACAATTATAAAACATTGGAACGTTTTCTGTTCTTTTGCCGACAGTGTGTTTAGTCATTATGGCAACACTGTATTCCATTCATTGTGCTGAATGAGTCGTAATGTTCAGCGTATAGGAAAACCATATCACGTATAGCCGTGGTGAATGTGTCATCAACCTACTTTTGGACATGGAATGCAGAGAAAGAGGCACAATAAAAACAACATTTTATTTATGATGATTTACACTTTCTTTCATGTGTTTTCTATTGTGCATATCGTGATATTCCTTCTTCTATCCTCTATCTTTACGATCTTACCAGACAACAAATTTGGGGTACCTGTAAACTTTAAAGTGAAACGAATTCTAAAATTACAAATAACGTTTGACACTCGAAAAGAGCAATTTGGGAAAATAAGACAATAAAATGATTTTATTCAGGGTAGCTCAAATAAGTTTCATAGTACTAAAGTAAATGAACGATCGCACTATGTCACGCGAGAACAATAAACAAATTTCGTTCAGGCCAAAACCACCTTCTCGAACGAAGTTCTGTTTATTGGCTGTGTGTCAGATCGTGCGATGGTTCCTAAGGGATATACATCCTTCCCTTGAGGACCTTGAGGCATCTCGACAATCATTAAAAATGTAAAATGTTTTGTTTGTTTTTAAATTATAAAATACAACTCAATACAATACAATACAATACAATACAATGCAATACAATACAATACAATACAATACAATACAATACAATACAATACAATACAATACAATACAATACAATACAACATGCACGGGAACTGTAGACGACAAGGAAAATTTACGAAACAGACGTAAAAACCGAAATTGATATTAAAAATGAATGGATATGAATGTACATGCGGAATGCTAATACAGTATAAGTTATATATGACCCTGGGAGCAATCATATATGTAAATGGGAAAATTATTACGTTTGACAAAGTAATGAAGGTAATGTCGGCAATTATCTATTATACGAAACTGAGCATAGAGATGTGTGACTGCAACGCTTGTTCTTTCTAAACAAATTACATTCATTTCAAAATAAAATTTAAAGTCTCAAACATTGACTGCAATATAAAACATTACGACTGATTCAATTGATTTCACTTGAAAGCACAGAACTGTGACAATGAGATGTTTGCTACTGTTTTGTCTCGGTTCAAATGTACAGCCTACTACTCAGAAATCAAACTCAAAAGTTACTACCTCACTTCATCCTGGGTATACAGGTCTACAAGCACATATTCAAATGAAGGTTGAAATCGTCCCTTACCAGTTCTAACAAGTGCATACTAGTTCTAACAAGTGTACTTACATGTCTAAACGTACTCCTGGGGTTCTTGAACAGTCCAGGTGTCTTCGTACATTACGTCCGGTCACATGCCATGACTTCCCATGATCGCGATCGTGCATTGCACGAATCCTGTTTACGTCAAAATCGAATACAGCAGTAAAATCGGCAAAGCGGCCTTTTAATTGATCCTTCCTTGTGTTGAGTGGATATAGAGTTACTAACCGCTCCAAAACAAACAAACAAACAAACAAACAAACAAACAAACAAAAATGAAACTTAACTGGAGAGCAGACGATAACATTGTGTAAGTTTGTGTAAGTAGAGCGCAATTTCCAAAATTTCTATTGTTTTACCTAATTTACATAACAATGACCAAATCAACTTGTCGTGAACAAACTGCTCACCAAACACCTACCCAAAAAATTTCAACTCAATTGGCTCAGTAGTTTTTGAGAAGATTTTACAGCATTTTTACCAAAAATTATATATTCAGACCTAATTTGAATATTAATGACCCAGTTAATTTGTATTGAACAAACTTCTATCTGCCCATTCCAAGACACCTACACAGCAAATTTCACTGAAATATGTCACATTTTTTGTAAGCTGTATGGTGTGCATCAGACAAGCTTTACCCCATACAAACAATTCCATTTCTATATAATTATGAATAATAACAGCATGTTTTGTTTAATATGATGCAAATAAGGGTGATTAGTATGCATGAATTTGCTCTCTCTCTCCAGTTCTTGGCATGGCGACATAGAATACGTCTACCAAATTCATTTGAACCTATCGTTGCACAGACAGACAGACAGACACACACACACACACACACACACACACACACACACACACACACACACACACACAACCAAAGCCAAAGCATAAGCATCCTAAGTTAAAAAGCTCACACTTGGCCCTTGTACATTAATCCTAGCACTACCTTTGAAATGCACACAACCTTAAAATGCTGATTTTCTGTTTGACGAAACTTTTGCAACCACTAGGTGATTGACGGCGAAAATTTGCAAGAAAATGCTGCCACTGTTGGTACATACCTTTTGCAGGAACTGAAAAAGTTTTGGGATTAGTTTGAGATTGTTGGTGACGTGTGTGAGAGGGAAAGGTTTAATGCTTGAGTTAAACCTCGGCTAGTCAGACTGACCAAGTCTCATATTATATATATATATATATATATATATATATATATATATATATATATATATATATATATATATATATATATATATATATATATATATATATATAACTCGGTGAGTATCAATCTGCTAAGACAGTGCTCTATACCGCAGTGGCAGAGCGTAATAGTTTTGGTAGTACTGGAACTCTTTCTTGGGTGTAACTCGGAGTTTCACGCATATTGCGATCATCAGACACTCTGAGGCCTACTCTCTGGGTGTGATGTATATATATATATATAATATGAGACTTGGTCAGTCTGACTAGCCGAGGTTTAACTCATACTAGAGATGTCAACATACACATTGAATGTGTTGTCATGTGTTTAGACAATAGACATTCCAAGTTTTCATGTAAAGTACTTTGTAAAATTTAAGTTAGTCAACTCCTGGCCCTGGCCTTGGGGTGAGGCCGCCAGGGTTTTGATAAATAAAGTCTATGTATCCAGTTCATACCACATATAACGTTCGTATACAGTTTATCATTCCACTACAAGTCTTGATGATTGGAAAGATTTGAGAGTGTCTCCATTACAGATGTCTGCCGTAATGCTTCTAGTGAAATGCATGACTCGTGCATAAATTAACATAATTAGCATTAATTAGTATTATAATGGTTTGAATGAAGAAAGACTAGTATATATCTGATCGGCATTGTACTCTGCAGCAATGATGTCACGGTTTATGATTAATAAAAGAATGTTTTTCTACTTGAAAATAAAGAGTGACAAAGTTCGTGGTTGCAATTCAATAATATTTTTTTTTAAATATTGTAAAAGGTTTCTTATGATATGTAAGGAAAGGATTTTTTAAACAAACCTGGTAAACACAAGTAATCATTATGCCATATTTAATTTCTGCATCTTTAGCTTACCCATACGCTGAAACATTATACATAAATAGTTTAATTTAGAGTCACTGGACGTGACTTTTTGTGTAAATTAAGTAGAAAAGCATTGCAGAGTTGTTTTGTTAATTAAAAATTAAAAATAAATGCCCATACCTCATCTTTTTCTACCATTATATATCCTTTCCTCTCACATCATTTACAATTTGAAATTCATTTGCAACTTATAAACTTACCTTGTTGACAAGTTCAATGCCAAGCATTAAACCTTTCCCTCTCACACACGTCACCAACAATCTCAAACTAATCCCAAAACTTTTTCAGTTCCTGCAAAAGGTATGTACCAACAGTGGCAGCATTTTCTTGCAAATTTTCGCCGTCAATCACCTAGTGGTTGCAAAAGTTTCGTCAAACAGAAAATCGGCATTTTAAGGTTGTGTGCATTTCAAAGGTAGTGCTAGGATTAATGTACAAGGGCCAAGTGTGAGCTTTTTAACTTAGGATGCTTATGCTTTGGCTTTGTGTGTGTGTGTGTGTGTGTGTGTGTGTGTGTGTGTGTGTGTGTGTGTCTGTCTGTCTGTCTGTGCAACGATAGGTTCAAATGAATTTGATAGACGTATTCTATGTCGCCATGCCAAGAACTGGAGAGAGAGCAAATTCATGCATACTAATCACCCTTATTTGCATATTATTAAACAAAACATGCTGTTATTATTCATAATTATATAGAAATGGAATTGTTTGTATGGGGTAAAGCTTGTCTGATGCACACCATACAGCTTACACAAAATGTGACATATTTCAGTGAAATTTGCTGTGTAGGTGTCTTGGAATGGACAGATAGAAGTTTGTTCAACACAAATTAACTGGGTCATTAATATTCAAATTAGGTCTGAATATATATTTTTTGGTAAAAATGCTGTAAAATCTTCTCAAAAACTACTGAGCCAATTGAGTTAAACAAATTTGGGTAGGTGTTTGGTGAGCAGTTTGTTCACGACAAGTTGATTTGGTCATTGTTATGTAAATTAGGTAAAACAATAGAAATTTTGGAAATTGCGCTCTACTTACACAAACTTACACAATGTTATCGTCTGCTCTCCAGTTAAGTTTCATTTTTGTTTGTTTGTTTGTTTGTTTGTTTGTTTGTTTGTTTGTTTTGGAGCGGTTAGTAACTCTATATCCACTCAACACAAGAAAGGATCAATTAAAAGGCCGCTTTGCCGATTTTACTGCTGTATTCGATTTTGATGCAAACAATTCGTGCAATGCACGATCGCGATCATGGGAAGTCATAGCATGTGACCGGACGTAATGTACGAAGACACCTGGACTGTTCAAGAACCCCAGGAGTACGTTTAGACATGTAAGTACACTTGTTAGAACTGGTAAGGGACGATTTCAACCTTCATTTGAATATGTGCTTGTAGACCTGTATACCCAGGATGAAGTGAGGTAGTAACTTTTGAGTTTGATTTCTGAGTAGTAGGCTGTACATTTGAACCGAGACAAAACAGTAGCAAACATCTCATTTTCACAGTTCTGTGCTTTCAAGTGAAATCAATTGAATCAGTCGTAATGTTTTATATTGCAGTCAATGTTTGAGACTTTAAATTTTATTTTGAAATGAATGTAATTTGTTTAGAAAGAACAAGCGTTGCAGTCACACATCTCTATGCTCAGTTTCGTATAATAGATAATTGCCGACATTGCCTTCATTACTTTGTCAAACGTAATAATTTTTCCATTTACATATATGATTTCTCCCAGGGTCATATATAACTTATACTGTATCAGCATTCAGCATGTACATTCTTAGATAGAATTACGTGTCTGTCATTTCCATTTTTAATATCAATTTCGGTTTTTACGTCTGTTTCGTAAAGTTTCCTTGTCGTTTACAGTTCCCGCGCATGTTTTATTGTATTGTATTGTATTGTATTGTATTGTATTGTATTGTATTGTATTGTATTGAGTTGTATTTTATCATTTAAAAACAAACAAAACATTTTAAATTTTTAATGATTGTTGAGATGCCTCAAGGTCCTCAAGGGAAGGATGTATATCCCTTAGGAACCATCGCACGATCTGACACACAGCCAATAAACAGAACTTCGTTCGAGAAGGTGGTTTTGGCCTGAACGAAATTTGTTTATTGTGCTCACGTGACATTGTGCGAGCGTTCATTTACTTTAGTACTATGAAACTTATTTGAGCTACCCTGAATAAAATCATGCTATTGTCTTATTATCCCAAATTGCTCTTTTCGAGTGTCAAACGTTATTTGTAATTTTAGAATTCGTTTCACTTTAAAGTTTACAGGTACCCCAAATTTGTTGTCTGGTAAGATCGTAAAGATAGAGGATAGAAGAAGGAATATCACGATATGCACAATAGAAAACACATGAAAGAAAGTGTAAATCATCATAAATAAAATGTTGTTTTTATTTTGTCTCTTTCTCTGCATTCCATGTCTAAAAGCAGGTTGATGACACATTCACCACGGCTATACGTGATATGGTTTTCCTATACGCTGAACATTACGACTCATTCAGCACAATGAATGGAATACAGTGTTGCCATAATGACTAAACACACTGTCGGCAAAAGAACAGAAAACGTTTCAATGTTTTATAATTGTGCGGAAAATGTATGAAACTTCTAATGCTTATATAGTGCCAAGGCTGTTACCTAGCCCTCGCTGGATACATTTGCTTTTGACCAGCGATGGAAAAGCGTATGTGTATGTTGGATGACAGGTTGTATGTTAGTTACATCACATCACATATAATTACGCCGTGAACTCGTTCTGTCTTCGCAGTATGAGTGTTCAAGTTATGATGTGTATGCGTCATATTGCAAACAGTAGAGTTGAGTTGAGTTTACCATTCATCATTCAATAAGGCCTAGGGTGGAAAAGTGACAATTACTTTTATATGGTCCACTTTCCGACCGTCAAAATTAAAAAAAAATTACGGACGCACTGTCTAGCCTTTTCATGAACAGGTCAGAGTGTTCAATTACACCAGCATTAAAAATGTTTTCATCGAAATTACGAATTGTTGTAAATTGCCAGAGAGGAACACGAACAAACGTAAATGTACGAAGGGCGAAAACATGAATATGTGTCACACAAGTGAACAATGCACTTGGAATAACGTCAATATCATATCAAAGGGAACAACAATGTGACACGGTCAATGAATTCAATTTAACTAAAATACTATTTTTATGCATTAGGTTGACATGGTTTACATATTCACATACTTACAAACCACGCCATATGTACAGCGCAAAGTCATTTTGGGTCAAGGTCATTTTAGCGATTGTATCAATTTGTTCAAATGTTGCTATCTATCAGATAATGTAACTTTTTCACTAAAAAATGGTATATTTTAGCTTCATTTCTATGAATAGCTGTGTATCTTACTTTTTGCCAAAAAACTGTATTTTTCAGTACACTCTTTCAAAGAGTTTTGAAAATATGATATATGAAATATTTTAATGTATCCCGATCTGGATGGTTTTAATCCATCCGGGATACACGTTATAAAACCAAAATTGTTATCCCCGAATGAATACTGCAAATAAATCCTAGCTGATATGAAGAAGAGCAGAGCTATGTACCAGCTGTGTGTCTCACAGCCCCGTTACAGGGTATATTTTTTCACAGCCCTGGTACATGGTTGTGAAAAATATGCTTGTTGTATGGATGTGGAATACCGCCTCTGGTTACCAGCAGGTCAGTGATACCTGTATGTGGTTCAGTGAGTAGAATGAGCAATACTCACCATGCCAGGTGTCAATAGCACTCACAGAGTCTGGCATCTCTTCTCTAAGGAACTGTTCACTGATGCATTTCGGTCGTTAGCATGCACATACCTATTTGAAAGACACAGAAAATCTAACTTCATCTAACTTACAATACGTAAATAATATAAATAATATAAATAAATCATTATGTTCACTTATTCCTCTGCGCGAATAACTTTATGGGTTCTATGGGAAAACATTAACTTGCGGTAACAAGATACAAATATCGGTGTTTCAGAACAATGATACGTCATCATAGTCAAATTTTCATTTGATTTGAGCCAGCTCTTTTTGAGAATAACAACGATAATCATATACACATATATTTAATTTACATTGCGTATTTTTCATGTCTAAAATGTTGAGTTGTAGGAAAAAGGGAGTGGTGTGAATACGGAGACACGACAAAGTGATGATATGAGGGGCACTATATTTTTTTTTTTATAATTTCAGAATGAGCCGTAGAAAGGTTGAATATGTGTTTATCCATATCTCAATGCAATGTCATATATTTAATAGTATCATAGACCGTAGTTATCTATCATAACATGATTATTAACTTCATAAAGAGTGTTTTTCATAAAGAGGATAAAGGTAGCCGACAAAGAATCGACATAGGTACCCTCAAATATTCTTATCCACATATCGTATTCAAAAGCACTGTCACTGTCAGCATCACTTCTATGTGTTTCATTCAATGAAACACAACAAACAAAAGAGTTACTGTCCTTACTGAGTTATGGGTATGTCATTTATCAGTTGTACTATGAATGTATCAAATCGGGTGTCAACATTTGTATTCAATTATAAAGATTTTCTGGTATTTATATTATTGTGATAGAAACTGCTGTTTTTAATGTATTCATTTGTGTGTATGTGTGTGGAAATGCCAGGAAAACCTACGAAATTTATATAAATAATAAAGCATTTTGAGTTTTCCTGACAAGCTTTGTTTAAAACTAAACAAATGTAAAAATTTTGAATTTAAGAAGGCTCTGAAGATACTTTTTATCATTCCCTAGTTCCCGACTTATAGTTAGTGGATGCTGTATTGAAGACTGTACTACTGTTCATTATCACCTTGTATAACAGGTAGGTTATATTTTTTCATGCTGTTCTAATGGTTTAAGCGATTGTAATGATATATAATAATATAATTATGAAACATTCAACAGCAAAGTCGCTATACTTATTGGCGAGGTTTTCTTGCTTTTGTTTTTTTTTTTGTTTCGTTTTGTTTTCTAATTGAGCATTTCTATTTGTTTGAAACTTTTCCATTTAAAAATTGTTTGTCGAAATTTTAATTCTGGGTGATCGAATCGAGGATGGTCAAGTGAAGAAGTTACTACACACAATTTCCTTTACGATGTTACAATGTTCAATACGATTTTCAATTTGTTTTTATATCCATTTACAGGTTGAACATACATTAAGCACAAGTTATATTCGTTTTCATCAGGTTTTGCAATATATATTCATACGTTTTACTAGTTCTTGATATTAAGATAATTCTACTTACTTTTCCGCAGGGCCCCTTTTTGACATTTGACCAAATCTATACTTTGCTAATTGTTGATGTTATACAGATGAAAACAAACGTGTCATACTCATTTCAAATGCCAAAGTAATGTATGGATTATTTATTTTGTCTTCATTTTTCTCTCACACCTTTCATATTTGTTGCTTTCATAATCGAACGGATTTGTGTCATTAGTTCAATCATCCATACTCCCCGTTACATGTTAGTGTTCACTGGCTCAGAAACCAATAAGAAACTGCACATGAAACTTACTCGCGAGAGGTTCATATATCGTTGCGTCAGCAGAAAAATGTGTTCTGGCTTGCGAGAACATTGTGTACACTTTAGAATAACAATCTAACAGACCCAGTGAACACTAATGCAATAAAAGTCGTATGTTAACATTTGTTATTGCTTTGCGTTAGTAAGAAGCATGAAATTGTTACATCTATTTCGAGCCTCTTCACTGATAGATGTAGTACTTGCTAGTAAGTGTGAACAGTTGATCTATGTCCATCATTTTGAAGTTGTTAACCATTTACCTATAAATTTGAACATTACTAATAAGTATGGGCACTTTTTACATCCATCTTTGGAAATTAAGCACAATTTTGAACCATTCAGTTACAATCTGGACAGTGATAATTAAAATGTGGAGGGCATGTTCGTCCATTAGTTAAAGTTGCGCATTGTAGTAAATGTGAATTTTCGTGACTCACTGAAGACCAACTAAACCAGCTGAGACAAATCGGCCTCGCTTTTGTTGACCATTAAATCTATTTTGAAATACTTTCCTACAAAACTGAAGTGTTAGGGTAAAATATAGATATTTCGGCCACCTTAATCGCACCAGTTATTTATAGTCCACAATATTGAAAACCCCACGAGAGGCCAGTTTATGTGTGGTTGTTGGAAATGTTGGTGTTAGAATGAATTTTAGTCCTTTCCTAAGTTTTACCAATCGGTAAGATAATCAACTTTAGTAAACTTTACCATTTAGTTGTCTTCATCCATTTTCACATCTCGTAATGAGAGATAGTGAAGTGGGGGATGGGGTTCTGCCCATCAGTCCATCTTTGTGTGTATGACATGTATGTATGTATGTATGTATGTATGTATGTATGTATGTATGTATGTATGTATGTATACACGATATCCCAATAACATTTGGACACTCCTTTGGGTTGGTGGTAATGGCATTTGCTACACACGTTACAATTACCGCAAGAGCTGATAGCATTGCCGACCAATACCATGCGTATTAATGAGCGTTATTAGCATATGTCTGGCCAACATCTGAATATGGTGCTGTTTTGGCGTAACCATTCTCTTTGTCAAACCTAATGCATACTGATATTACTAATTACCATAATATGCTAATACAAAATATTTATTATGTCTCTTGATACGCTAAGTGCTTCTATTAAAAAATGTGAAATGTACTACATGTATTCTTTTCGTCAAACGTTGTTTAATTATTGCATACTTATAGGACTGATAATTTGGAAATATACATGTTTACCAATTTATTATCAAATGGGACGAAATATTGCTATAGTCCCGTAAATTGTGTCACAAAATACATGAAAATGGTACATACTTATTTGCTCATTAGCATGTTTCCATTGTTTTGTACATTTTTATCGTGTAACTCAATTACTGCATGTGTTAATGAACTCCATCTTCAAGGTCAAATAGTCAATAAACTACTTCATTTCTTCCATGCATGCATGCACGAGCCCGTTCGAATAAACCTGACAGAAATGTCAAATACTCTAGGGTACAGTACGTCACTTTGCGACATTCTCAAAACCAGCTAAAGAAGTCCTTTTTGTCGTAAGAATTCACATTTTGTCTCATAACCGTTGAAGTTTACTAAATACAGGCTCAACTGAAATATCCCAACCTATGTTATGAAATGAAAGTTTTGGTACTTAACTTTGATCTTGACTTTCATCCTCAAGGTTAAATGTTAAACAAAATTATTACCATTTGTGTTTATCGAATTGCAATGATATTCAAACACGAAACCCTTACAGGAGGAATGCAGTTTGTATCTGGTTTCAAAAATCTCAGGCCATGGTATGATCACCTGAAGAAAATATTGCCTTATCGTCATCAAGTTCTTAGTATACACACATACATGAAGTGTCATATTTTGTGCATGGTCTTTGGTAACAATGTAAAATAGCGTTTTACAACTGATGATGCACAACCAACCAGTAAAATACCAAACTGATATGAAGTCAACATTTAATCGATTTGTCAATTGACAGATAACGTATATAACGATACTGTCACAGATGACATATTCATAATTTCAGTAAATTCAATATTTTAACTACATCGCATGTCCCACTTTGACTGAAAGGTCAATAGACTCTCTCAAGGATATTGGATTCAGACCACAGCATTCCAAGCGTACTCGAGTACATGAGACGACAGTCTGCATTTCATAAATAGCTAGGATTCACAGTGATCATTCATCAATGTTTTGAGAATAGTCTTTAGGGCATGGTAACACCTCCTGCAGACTTTAATATGGATTGCATTAATGATTTGGCCATTGACCAGGCGTTATGTAAATTTAGACTTTGCGGACAATAACGATAGACACTTGGAACAGGCAGGGGGCACTTCACTTCGGGGGAAGTCAATGAACGAGGCACTTGCTAAGTGCTTGCCTTGGTTCCAGAGTAGACTTTTGAACATAAACTGTGTGTAGTCTGAGCTAATTCCCTAAAGTTTAAGTGGTGATCCCGGTACAGAAGTTGAGTCGGGCATAAGATGTGAGAGTGTAGTTACTTGGTCTGTCAGCTGTGTGCGCGAGATCAAAAAGTAACAATACATTAAATTATGATAGATGTATATCAAAGGTTTATCGATAACGTAGTTACGTTTTCTAAGAGCTAATGTAGCAACAATTTAAAACCTCACTGTTAATTACATATTAATTTTAGGATAATGTTTAATTAGTGATCGTTAATCAGTTATCATTGTTAAATTACATGGAATTGAGATACATTCTCTGCCAATAAACATTTACAGTCTATTGTAAAGGTAAGTACTCTCAATTCAAAGTCAAATACGTATAGAAATTAAAAAGCGCCATCTCTCTATCTTAATGGAATAAGAATGGGTTTACTTTTCTGGTAGTTACAAAACAAGGTAAGAGCCAGAGTATCAAGCAGATCATTTTGTAAAAGTTCGCAGGTTGAAGTTATCAGTACCTTCACACACTCTTACAATGGTGGTAGTAATGAGAATAAACTAATGCCATTCAAATTAATATCATGGTGGCAACGATGGGACACAGTCCTTATCACTGAAATGGTTAAGTATGGTCATAACACATCCATGTGTGAAAGCGATATAACTTGTCCCTGACAGGTGTAATTGTAGTGATAGCATCAAAGTGATACATGGGCTCAAAATCTCAGACTAGTGCAACCTTTCACATCTGACCCTACTGTTTCACTTCTCTTGTTGGGGAGGGTTATATTTGACAGAAAAGAAATTGAGGAGTTAGCACTTTTTTATAGAAATAAAAGGTTATAGTATATGTGACGGACCGTGCTTAATTTCACCCGGCTTCCCCATATGAATATCTTTCTCTTTAATATCGATTTGATTTATTAGATCAAAACCTGACGTGACTTCGATGACCTCCAACACACAAACACTGCGGTCCAAAATTGGCACCAGGCTGTCAGAACATGCACAAGTTCCCACTGAATATCAAACATCTGAAGAAAATAGCGACTCTGAGTCCACAACATCTTGTTTGTCAACATTCTCAAGTCACATTGGACTTATATATGGATTCCTTGCAAGCGTTTTCTTTACCTTTGGTTTTATCGGTGTAAAATACCTTGAAAACCGAATACATGCATTTGAGCTGACATTGGTAAGACTGACAATACAGCTTGTAGGCACTATACCCTTATTGATATATCTCAAAGTTGATATACCATGTGACAGGAAACACGTCCTCTGGTTAGTCTGCAGAGGGGTTTTTGGTGCTATTAGCAATGTGTGTATTTTTTATGCTATCCAACAAATGCCAGTCGCCGACGCATTAACAATATACTTCTGTAAACCAATTTTCGTCGCCATAATAGCTTGGATGCTTATCAAGGAAAACTTAACGTTAGTGGAAGTTTTCTTTGCCATGTGCACTGTGTCCGGCGTGATACTAGTTGTACAACCAACTGTTATTTTTGGAAAGCATGGCGACAATCAAGATGAGCACTCGATCATTGGCACAATTACTGCTTTGATAAGTGGCATGTCTGCTTCATTTGCATGGGTTGTTGTGCGAAAAATTAAAGAGGTCCACTTCTTATTTCCCATTTTGTATTTAATTGTGTCTGGGATAGTTTTGTCAACTGTGTTAGTATTGCTTCTGAAAGAATTCACACTGCCCTCTAGTGGCACAGATTGGATAGTTATGATTGGTATAGGTATTACCGCCTATATCGGACAGATGTGCCAAACAAGAGCATTGCAAATAGAGAAGGCAGTGTACATATCATTAACTCAGACATTAGATGTAGTTTTATCTTTTGTTGTGGAATATTTCCTTTTCGGTAGGGTGCCTAATGTGTTCAGCATATTTGGCGTAACCTTAGTTTTATCATCAACAATTGGCTTTGCTATTAAAAAGTGGATTTTGTCAAAAACAGAACAAAATTCCGATTTATAATAAAATGCCTTTCGTAAGATAACGATTGTTGACTAACAGATCAATGGTGTTTTTCTACTAAAGTGACAAGCCAAATGTGACATGACTTTTTAAGGAGTATTCACTAACATACATCACTGTATGTGTAAACTCATGGGTGATGTGAAGCTGTTACAAGGTTGCTACTGATTGGATAACGTACATATACTTTATCACTAAAAAAATTAACAGATAAGCTTGTTTCCTTTGTTTCCTAACCAATCAGAATGAACGTTATGAAGTACTTCACATTATCTTAAAATCATTCACAACTGTAATAACTGGAGGTGTAATTTAATCAACTGATACATGCATTGAAAGTAAGCTGGAATATCCATGTACCTAGATACGATAGCACTATTAGCCAGTCATCTGCCAAGTTCACTTCATCGTTTCATCTTTTCAGACCCTGTAGCAATCACACGTTTGTGTTATTAGTAATGTGAAATTTGATTGGCTAGACTAGATAAATTATTAACTATGTTCTAGCCTTTCGTTAAGTTTCAAGAAAAAGCGTTTTGTATTGAATGCTTTCATTTTGTCTTTCTTTTGATAAATAAAGCTTCAATTTAAATATGAACTGAAAGAGGTTTTAGTCATACCTGAACCCCCCACCCCCACCCGCAAAATAAATGATGGTGTTTATGAAATGTTTCACAGTCTATATGTCTGCACGTGCTTCCCAGTATTAATAAGGCAAAGGTATTCTCAAAGCAGCTAGCCGTTTGTAAAGTTTTCTATAATCATTTAAAACCCAATATTAAGATCGGAATAATCCAATACCAGTTGCTGATGTGGCTGATAATTTTGAGGATACTGAAGACATGGGTATTCTAATTGGCAAAGCTGGAATTCATGGAAATGTAAGCGTAATACAGTTCTTAGACAAAGAACACCAAAATGCCGTCCAACTTAGGTCTCTCGAAATATATGCTTTTGAAATTGACAAATGACAAACTTGTTAAGCATCTATGAAACTATTTGTAATTTGGTGAACCATCACAATAACACTGCTCGCCAACTCACATGCCATCACACACACGACTTTTCTTTTGCTGGTACACCTGTTTTTCATTAGAGTGTTCATAAAACAATCATCTATACATTAGCTGGGTCTCAAATACAATAACTATCTATCCTTTGACCCAGTTTGTAACCTCTATGAAGTGATGTGTGAGAAATGCCGCTTCGGTTCTATAATTATTTTTTTCATTAACATTATAACGAGTAAGTGTTTGGGGATAAGTAACAGAGTTGTATGATAATATTGATGATGCACTGGGGAAGACAGAAAACATTGAATTCATAGTATAACGTCATTATAATATGACATCTCACAAATTTAAGGGATTTAACTGGACACTTTTAAGACATACACCAGTTTCTGTGCCAAGGCAAGTGACCGACGTTTGCCCCAAAAGTGTCCTCTTAAATGGAGTTATGATATACCTCTCAGTAATTAAATACAAACAGTTTTTTTTTATGTTTTGGTTGGTTTCAAACCTGAGCTGCTTTTTGAGCTGGTTTTTGTGTACAACTTTTGAATTTCTACATTATAAATAGTTTTACCAACCATTTCATCTCTCCATGCAGGTCCTTCGCATCAAACCACCGATGTGTATCACCAAAGAATTTGACGTGTGAAAAGCTTTGACCAATCACAGAGATAGGAAACAACCAGATTTAAACTCAGTGAATGCCTTCCGTAAGGACAAAGTTTTGAGATTCTCGTTCCTACAGACAATTGTTGGAATACAACAGAAGATATGTTATTTTTTTCATTGATTGCTGTTTGCCCATTGCTGTTAGTGATCTCCTGGCCAACCAGAACATGTAATGTGAACCTTTATAGAATGTTGTACCATAGCACTCACTGTAGAAAGAGTTTTAAAGGCCCTCCCAAAAAAGAATTGTTTCTGGTCAGCGCCCATCACTTAAATACCTCCTTTTTTCACGTTTGTCTGTCCAGCCAATTCAGTCTGCAGATGAAAGGGAAAACACAAAAGTAAAATTGCCGACATTTGTAGTAAAATTGCCGACATTTGTAATAAAATTGCCGACATTTGTAGTAAAATTGCCGACATTTGTAATAAAATTGCCGACATTTGTAATAAAATTGCCGACATTTGTAGTAAAATTGCTGACATTTGTAGTAAAATTGCCGACATTTGTAATAAAATTGCCGACATTTGTAGTAAAATTGCCGACATTTGTAATAAAATTGCCGACATTAAATTTGCAGTAAAATTGCTGACATTTGTAGTAAAATTGCCGACATTTGTAATAAAATTGCCGACATTTGTACTTTTTGTAGTAAAATTGCCGACATTTACGGTAAAATTGCCGAGATTTGTAGTAAAATTGCAGACATTTGCAGGAAAATTGCCGACATTTGCAGGAAAATTGCCGACATTTGTAATAAAATTACCGACATTTTAGTAAAATTGCTGACATTTGTAGTAAAACTGCTGACATTTGTAGTAAAATTACCGACATTTGTAATAAAATTGCCGACATTTGTAATAAAATTGCCGACATTTGCAGTAAAATTGCCGACATTTGTAGTAAAATTGCTGACATTTGCAGGAAAACTGCCGGATATTTGTAATAAAATTGTCGACATTTCTAGTATACATTTGTAATTGCTGACATTTGTAGTAAAATTGCTGTCATTTGCAGTAAAATTGCTGACATTTGTAGTAAAATTGCTGACATTTGTAGTATAATTGCTGACATTTGTAGTAAAATTGCTGACATTTGTAGTAAAATTGCTGTTATTTGTAGTAAAATTGCTGACATTTGCAGTAAAATTGCTGACATTTGTAATAAAATTGCCGACATCTGTAGTAAAATTACTGACATTTGTAGTAAAATTGCTGACATTTGTAGTAAAATTGCCGACATCTGTAGTAAAACTACTGACATTTGTAGTAAAATTGCCGACATTTGTAGTAAAATTGCCGACATTTGCAGTAAAACTGCCGACATTTGCAGTAAAATTGCCGACATTTGTAGTTAGTATCTAAAACATGCTTTCTATGTTGTGCATACTCTGCCTGATCTGGTCACTTGAAAAGTTCCCTGATATCACTATCACCACGTTCACCTTCAGTATTGCCATTATCAGTGTCACTCTAATTTGACTCGCTGACTACTTGAGTCAGTACATGTATTACTGTCCGTGTTCTCTATTACATTCAAAACTAAATCATCATCATCATCATCATCATCATCATCACTGCTACCATCACCATCATATTTTAACAACAATATTCACGGACAGTGTGAATGATAAGGTGAAATGGTACATTCAACAAAATGCATCGTTTTATAAAACAATTTTCTTACAATATATGTATTTTTATTCACGGACAGTGTGAGTGATAAAGTGAGATGGTACACTCAACAAAATGCATCGTTTTATTAAAGAATTCTCTTACAATATATGTATTTTTTCTTCCGTAAGGAAGAGATGTATTAGTGGGTGAAAGTCTGTGTGTGTATGTGCGTGTCTGTGTCTGTGTCTGTCTGTGCATCTGACTGTGTCATCTTTTTCTCCAAAACGGTTGGCTCAATTCAAACGAAATTTGGCACAACTGTACTGTTGAATGGCAAGAACTGATTAAGATTTGATAAAAATACCATGAATATTAATGAGCAATTTGTTTAATTAATTGATCGATCATCTGGTAGCACACGCGCTTCGTTTCAAAAGTGCGCCACCAATGTCAATGTAAGGTTAACCAGGAAGCTACGGAATGGATACACGCTTTCGTTCTACACTGAGAAAGACTCTGTTTTCAGGGGTTTCAAGTGTTTGTATCGATATTTTCGTTGAATCTGAAGATTATTACATCATACAGTCATGATCATCTGCTCACTTCAAACCTTTCACGCATGTACATGTATACGATTTGGAGCAGATGGTGCATCTGTCAATCTCGATCGAAACAAGAATGTATACACTTTACCCAGGGACGAAGTAGGGCAATTATACCTTATCACTTCACTGTATTAAAATTGTTCAACTGTTACGATGCGTACCATGAAGTGTGTAAACTTTCTGATGCATAATACCAATGATATGCAGGTTTCAATTTCGTTTATTATTTGCCATGGAAACGAGTGTAGTATGTAGGGGATCACAAAAGCAGAGTGCCCTTACGGAAGTCATTCAGTTTAGATCTGGATATTTTGGTATTTTGGTATGTAAACGTACTCGTAAAAATAAATGTTTGAGTGCTCATCTCACTTTTACATATCAAAACACACAAAACAAATTTACAATAATTGAATCTTCAATTTGGTCACAAAACTATGGCTTGTAAAATGTGACCCTACCCCAAATATTATAATGCAAATTATGACCCTCCCCCAAGAACAGGTTTGTAAAATGTGACCCACCCCCCCCGATTCCTCCCCCCCCCCCTTGTAAATACTGAAGGCTCCCTATGTTAAACTATTTTCTGGTTTCATTTTGGCAGCCGTTTGACGTTGAAGAATATCAAAAGGGAAATAGTGTTTGAGAACATCAATGTGAAAGAATGCCAAAGTAGCATGTATGTATGTATGTATGTATGTATGTATGTATGTATGTATGTATGTATGTTTTATGTATGTATGTATGTATGTATGTATGTATGTATGTACATGTATGTATGTATGTATGTATGTATGTATGGATGTATGTATGTATGTATGTTTGTATGTATGTATGTATGTATGTATGTATGTATGTATGTATGTATGTATGTGTGTGTGTATGTATGTATGCATGTATGTATGTATGAATGAATGAATCATGAAGAAGTAAGTATGCATGTCACTAAAGATGGACGAATTACCAATATAAAATGTAATAATATCACTAGAAACTGGAAAAGTCTAGTCCGTGAATGACCAACACACACACACACCAGATGAGAATTAAGTGACTGTTACTTGAATACAACAAAATCTGAGCAAATTGCCCTGAATAACAATACAATACTCACCAGATGCCTTCAAAATCATAGTTTCTGTGTAATTATACTGCTGTGTTAGTCATCACTTTTGTTTTAGGAAGAAAAGGTATTGCTAGCAAACGTATGCTTGTAAATTTAATCGATTTTTTTATGTTTCTTTGTTTACATACCAATATTTACAACAGAACAGGTTACGCAATCTACGAATAGTGAGGTTTATTTGGAGAATTCGAAGTGTCCGGACAACTACATGTTCGTCATCATTGTACCACTAACAATGGTGGTAGTAACTGTAATAAAACATGTTATGAAATCACTGTACAGATACGTTTACAACCACCACTACCATGAGCATAAACAGATCAACGAAAAATCAACGCTAAATAAGGTAAATGGTCATAAACAGAAATCGCTACCTTAACATAACGTCTTACATGTAAAGAAATGTATATGAAATACAATGTAAACAAATACAGCTAAAATGATGTAGGCTCGGTGTTTCACTCATGTAACATGACAAACAATTGACACCTTCTAATGCAAAAGAAACAATTACATAGGTGCTGTGCATAGTGGGGATGTAGAAGTAATCAAATTGAAATGTTGATTATCAGTTAGAAAACAAAAAATTGCACTCATTAAAATCATCAAGTCAATGTGTAAAGTTTTCATTAGAAGCAAGTTTTTACTGCAGTGTGAAAGAATAGCAATGTTTATCAGTGTTCAATGTGATTGGACAAAGGATCCTGCTGTGTTTATTGTGTCTTTGTTATTGTTAGTCTAGAGTTGAAATATGTCTATCTTTGTGTCAAAAACGTAATAATAATGTCCCGTGAGTGAACACCAAACCTACATAACTTTACCTGTATTTGATAGCTTTGTAACGGATGACTGAAATCTACTTACAGCTAAAATTATGTAAGCTTGGTGTTTCACTCATGTAGTATAAAGGGATATGGTCTACAACTTGCAAGTATTTTTCGTAATTTTTAATTTGTTTCCAAATATATGGTTACATCATAGTTGGTGGAGGGTCTATGGTTACATATATTTTACCAGACACTATCACTTTACTTGTATGAAATCCAGCAGCCACTGCTAAAACTCCTACAGTATATTTTCAATTTCTTTTGCTAATGTAAATGTTTTCTTTGTAATAAATTTATTGGATAATGACAGAACTAAAACTTATTGGAAGGTGTTTTATGTATAGGGTGTAGCATTTAAAGCTGATCATGACATATAAAACTTTCTTTTGGGTTCGTTTTCAGTCGATTCTTTTAAGTCGTTTTCAAGAAATGGAAAGACAACTCCCCCACCCACCCCCACCCCCCCCCCCACACACACACTGACCATGTTGCCATCTCAGAAGTATCCAAATGCAGACAAAATTTGTCAGACTCTTTTCAATGATAACTTTTACTCCATTTCAGAACATGCACCGGAGTGTCCGAATAAAAAACCAATCGCAACCCCTTGCTTTGAATAATACAAGACCTAGTCGTTCTGCTGGATCTCTAGTGTAAACTTTGACGATCAGGCTTTGTGTACAGTAGTATGTGAGCACAGGGTACATGACTAATAAATAATTTTGTTCTCGTGATTTTCCGGATTTCTCTTATTTTCTTTATATTTCAAATAAAGTTTTCTATTGCCATCATAACTATTGTTTCCTCTCACTGTTTTTTTTCCTATTTCCTACCGTTATCAATGTTTTATCAGAGTTTACCAACTTTGCATTAATTAGTAGACTGCTTATCCTAGAACAAACTCACTGGCTATAAACCCAATTAACACATTGCCACAGTGAGTGTAAACGTCCACTGATTTGACTAATGGAAATCCATTTATTTTCATTAGTCGGATCAGTAGATGTCTATACTCACTGTGAAATAGCCCACGAGTTTATTCTAGGATTAGCAATCTACTAATTAATGTGAAGTTGGTAAACTCTGATAAGACAGTGATAATGGTGGGAAATTGAAAAAAATAAAAGTCTGAGGAAACAGATGACAATATTTAAAACTTTATTTTGAAAGAGAGGGGGAGGGGAGGGAGAGAGAGAGAGAGAGAGAGAGAGAGAGAGAGAGAGAGAGAGAGAGAGAGAGAGAGAGAGAGGGGGGGGGAGGGAGGGAGGGAGGGAGGGAGGGGGATATATAAATATATAAGTACAACAGGGGGTACTACAGCAGCTCTTGAAAAGCAATTATCATTTCCCAGTAGTGTTTCATGGCAAGAGTTGGTTGCATTCTCAAGAAATTCTGCTGGCCGTATGTGCTATATCTTTAAATCAAGACATTTTTTAGGAACTTAAGGGGTTCTTTAGCCACATTTTGTTGACTGCTTTATATACTATATTGCTGTATGACTAGACTCTGGTCACCCACCATTATATTTAAAACTTATGAGTTCCCATTCATTGCCTAGTAGTCCAGTTGCCAGAGGTGGTTTTGGGGGTTAACCTTGCAATGTGAGTTATATGATATTTTTTTGCAGATTCCACCTCAGAAAGGTGTCCTGTTAGCATATCTGACGGGTGCCACTCGCGCACCCCTGGGCATTTTGTTATATTGCGAGAAAACCGAAATACCATGTATTTTCTGTGTATCGTGTGGGTACATCCATGTATCATGTACATTTTATTTATCAAATCAAGTTATGACATCACAATACATGGTATTTCGGTTCATATAACTCACATTGCAAGGTTAACCCCCAAAACCACCTCTGGCAACTGGACTATAGGGCCAAATCCCCAAGATGAACTCTCCACTGATACATGAATATCAATTAACCATGACTTCTGTTGGCATGGTCACTCATAACCCATTAAAATATACAAGAGCAGACTTTCTTAGAAATAAATACAAAATTGACTTTATTTCCAAAATTTGGAATAATATGGCAGTTCCATGTCATTTAATTTTTTCTGATACAATTCTCATATAAAATTTCTCAGAAAAATTAAAATTGTTTGTTTTGAATACACATGCAGTACAATCTACTTTACATAGCTTCAGAATATCTCTTGAGTCAGAACATTCTTCTAAGCTACACAAGAGTTTACTATAACAGGAACATTTGTAAATTCCTGTTATTCCTTTAAAAGATAAGCTGCAACTCTGATTGGTTGACAAGGTATTTGATATGCAAATATGCAAGCAGCTATTTAGACACTGCAAATTTGATTGGTCGACAAGGTAAGAAGTTGCAATTTGATTGGTTGACAAGGTACTTAATATGCAAATATGAATGAAGACCACATTTTTTATCCACACACACACACAACTTGACAAAAATTTCAACTGTATCGAAAAAATTACAGAATTCAAGTCAAATTTTAGTAAGTTTGTGATACTCCAGTTACTTGGTCACAAAATAAAATTCAAATTTCTTGTCTATACATTTTCCAAGGCACTATGTTGGTAAGCAAGTGTGAGTAAACAGTAGATTTACTGGCCTTCAATGATTGGCCAATTCAAATTACACATTTGCATATTCATTTCTACCTTAGCCAATAAGCTTAGATCTCTCTTCTAGTACAAAAAGCTACATGATAGTACCTGTACAAGTTATGTTAACTGTAAAGAACTGCGAATATCCAAATATGGCTCATCTACAAATTTTACAAAATCTCTTTTTATTTAACTATCAAAATATTCATTTTTTTCAATATCAAAAGTATTAAGTGATAGTCATTTATCTAAAGCTATTTACAAATGATTACTATGGCAACAAGAAACGACTGTACACAGAAAAGTTCATGAGGTAATACAAGCAGTAGGAGTTCAAAGTCAAGGTGTATCCCGTCACTTTCACTGGCAGGTCAAAGGTTATGATTTCATGAAATCGAGACTGCAATAATAAACATAAAATTGAAAAATTCTAAATTTGTGAACATATTGTAACAATTCCTAAGTTGTGATTGATCACTGCGTGATCACAAGGAGTTGAATAGTATACGCAAGCCACAGAAACAGCAAGTTAATAATTTTGAAAAAAATGCAGCCTATTTTGGGAGCTGTAAAGAGACTGAACTTCAAATATGTTCATAAGATTCACTTAGACACGTAGACTGGCACAGACAACGCCCTCTCTATTTAACTGTGTAAAACTTCATCATCAAATGAATGAATAACATCAGATTTTCTCAGCTGAAGCTGCCAGGTCGTATGGTGTTATGCAACACAAACAGACTGATTGTATTTTAGCAACAGTTTACACATCTCTCCATAAATCTGTCAATCATCTCAAAATAAGTCCATAAGCCTCCCTCTTTGACAGTTATTCACATTTTTCAATTACAAACATACTTCTTTACTGTCAATAGACGACTACTTTTATTTAGCTTTTAGGACCTTGTCAACCATGTCTAACTATGTACAGTCTAACGTGATTTAGTGACTTCTAGCACCAGCAGTATGTGTTTTATACACATAAGATTGTCTATCAATAGAAGCTCCAACAGGCATCACTATACTCTTAATAACACTCTTAATGGCAGATGGTTAGTAATCCCCCTCCCCAATAGCTGTATTTAGTAATTCCCTCCCCACAGAAGAATTTAAGTCCCCTTCCCAACAGGTCCATTTAGTGACGCCTCCCTCACAGATCAATTTAGTGATATCTCCCTCTAGTATTCCCTGTTCCCAGACAAGCATTTAGTAATCACTTCACAACAAATTCTCATTCCCTCTCAACAGATGCATTTAATCGTCCCCTGCCACAGATGAATATAATAATTCCCCAACAGATGAATTTAGTATTCCCCTTGAACGTGAACGTAGTAGTCCCCCACCTGCAGATGAACTTAATAATAGTCCCCCTCCCCATAGATACATTTAGTAGTTGCCTCCCCAACCATAAACACTTGTCTACATCACTATCATTTTAACTACATGTGTACATTTTGTGAAACGGTACAAGTTGATGATACCCCCAATTTAAGCGAGGGCGCTGTACATGCCTTAATTTCCTGTTTGCAGTCTGGAATGGCCTATTTGATAAATACAGTACAGTAACAGTTAACAATTGATACAAGATTACAACATTAAAACATTAAAACAGAAAATAAATGAAAGTTATGAAACACTGAAGACTTTGATAGTCATTATAAAGATCCAAACACAACAGTTGTCAAAATTCATCTTTTGTAATATATTGCTGCGGTCAATTGTGTCCCTAAAGACATTACTTGAATGGCTGCCAAGAATACCAAGTTTCATGAAAGAAACACCCAAAAAAAATGAAGTTCCATGTAACAAGAAGATTGTATGTAATAAATAAAGTAACCTGATGGAGTGAAAACAATATTCATAAAATAAAATGTTTTATGTATGTTGTTCATTCCTCTTACTCCGAAATTATTATTCTGATGAAAAAAAACCAAAAACTTTATCTAGTTGAAAGACATATTTACAGACAATTATTTGTACAGGTTCATTCTGAGACTGACTAGTGTTGTGATAAATATTACAATTAGGACATGTGATAGCATTTATAATTGTATACTGTATACACCGGAGGTAAACGAAATTGCATTCTGTATTAGTCTTGGTTACCCAGACTGCATTGCGGGACGTCCACCTTCTGCCACTCGAAGAAAATCTGTGAGAATGCCACGTAAGTGACTGGAATGCAAGATGACAACTTTCACTGGACTTGGACAGTTTCTGACTGGACAATAATGAATCCAGATTTTCATAAATTCTGTATATATTTCACAGAAATCATGCTGTGAATATTTTGAAAACTGTCTTTGTTAGAAGATCCTAATAGTGAGAATTCTCTTAGAAAGAGTTGCCACTGTGTAGTTCAAGTCATGTTGTGTGTTAGTCTATCCGAGCAGCCATTTTGTTCCAATTACTGACGTAGCATTCTCCTAGACTATCACGTGCAGAAGTCAGAGAGCACACAGTGGCGTTTAGATATCTAGAATCCAGGCGAAAGGGGATTTTGAATTTTGATTTCCCCATCATGATAATGAATTCAAAAACCCCTCTCACATAGATTCAAGACTAAGATATACAAAGACTATCTAAATTTAATTTAATTTAATTCAAGAATTTTCCTGTGCTATGAGATTACCCTCAGTGAAGTATTTAGGTTGTAAGGAAAGCGACGGAAACTGATTGTATTTTTTATATCTTGAATTTAAAGTGATATGTGGTCTGTGAAATACAGAAACTACACACAAATACCTACAAACGTTCCTGGTAATAAATACTATGGGTACGGAAAAACTGACAAAAAAACAACTGTGTGTGTATAAAGCAAATATGTCTTTGATTTTTTACATGTTTTTTTCCTTCTAAACACTGTAAGGTGGGTGTCAAGCCAAGGTAGGCAATAAGTTTTCAAGATTATAAAATGTCAATATATTGTGTCTTTTTTTCATTAAATCAACACATGTCATTACTAGTATTGATCGAAACATATATTTCTGCAAAATCAACGCTGGTAAAAAAACAAACAAAAAGTTTTCTGGATATCAAGGTATTTAAGAATATGACTTTCAACAAATTTTCATGACCTTTGTGAGTTGAACATGAAAAGCACACACCTGAATACATAAATATAACATACATGTAATTAATACAAAGAACATAAATTTTCCACCAACAAAAACATTAATAAATAAAAGAAAAATTTGCATGATTAATATTGAAATAACGCTATCTCCTACTTGTAACTACTCACAGGATGCAACAGGTGGTTTTTTGTGCATTGGCAGCCATCTTGGATGACACAATTTTTACCCTACGACCTTTGACACATGACATCCAAGATGGCCGACACACTATTTGAGTTCCACTTATTGCTATGATTAATTAAGTCTATAATCCGCATTAATTACATTTTTTCAGATTTGCCTTAAAAGCTATTTACTACGAGAGAGCAGTCTGGGGGCAGATGAAAATGATATTCCACTTTCAGAATTTCAAGATTGAAAATTTCATCATCTTGTTTATTAGAAATAGTAGGTATAAACCAAATCTATATATTCTTTCTTGTTCTCTCCAACAGACAAGGGCACTGTGTCATAAATCTGTTATTTACACATTCTCCACAAGATGATCAATTCCCAATAAATGCAATACCTGAAAAGACTGGAGTACTGCTTATTAGTCAGTGATGAGTTGACAGTTTAGCCCTCCAACACCCGGCTTTACTACAAACCCAGCTGTATGCAATCTCTCTCTCATTCATTGCTATCAAAGCAATCTATCTCATTCTACCATCTACTGTAGTCATTCTGTAAGATTATCTCCCACTGTAAGGCACATGCCATGATCTCATTTGATATCTTTTAAAAACAAATTATGTTTAAATTATGATTGAAATGAATTTCACAAGAATTCAAACCAGTTGAACCCTCTGATATGTCATGGTGGCCATCTTGTTTTTTTTCTTTTCATCCAAGTGCATTCTGGGATACACACATCCCAGTGCACTCTGGGAAAGGTCAAAGTTCACAATTTGGTATTGCACTGTGTTAGATAAGTCTTTCTTCAGGTGGTGGTTTGAGTACATTGCCCATTTCGACTCTCGATCCCGTCATTTCTTGCCGACTTGGACTGTACGTTCCTCGGGTTGCTCGTTTACTTCGGACAGACATGAGGAAGACGAGCAGAATTATGAAAAGTATCAACACTAAACCACCTGCTGCAGCACCAATAATGATGTACAGATTCAGGTCATCGTCTACTGGCTCAGCTATCACCTGAAGCAAATCAAAGTTGTAAAAATTTAGGACTTAAAAAATCCAACCTCACCTGTTGTAACCAATCTCACCTGATTTACATATTGAAGTTATGGTCACTTTGTTGTGGTGTGTTGGACACTAATATGACGGAATACCTGGTCTGTAAACTTATAGCAAAACTCACAATACCAGAGTAATGTGCAGCATGGCTACAACTATATGAAGCCTGCCCTCTATCACTATCCCTACTGATTCTTTTGTTTAACACCTTATGACAAGTAACATCCCTGGGGAGCCAAACTCAGATAAATCATGTTGTTAAGCCCTATCTGGCTTTTAAACAACTGCTGACATCTGTACTAAACTACCAAATATCCTGCATGGTGCAACCAGATTTGGTTGCAGCCGATCAAATTTACCGATATGCTTTAAATGAAGCCAACCTGATTTATGAAACCTGAGAACAAGAGTAAACCTAACTTTCCATCATATCATAGTCTAATATTTTATCAGGTACAAACAATTAATAAGTATCACCATAACAACAATCGCTCTTACAACCAGAAGCAGAAACGATTTTGTCTGTCTGATTTCAATCTACATAATGACCTCTGTTTGAACTGCTAATCACAATTTCAAAGTGGGGACTAAATCTTTTGACCACAGACTCAGAAGTACAGACATGAGTGATAGCTCATAGCATGCCATGAATGTCATATCTTACAGACTAGTAGTACAGACATGAGTGATAGCTGATAGCATGCCATGAATGTCAAATCTTACAGACTAGTAGTACAGATATGAGTGATAGCTGATAGCATGCCATGAATGTCATATCTTACAGACTAGTAGTACAGACATGAGTGATAGTGATAGTATGCCATGAATACCAGATCTTACAGACTAGTAGTACAGACATAAGTGATAGCTGATAGCATGCCATGGATGTCATATCTTACAGACTAAGACTATAGATAAGATAGAAAGACAGTCTTACCTCACATAGATCACCGATGAAATCCTCCGTACAAGTACAATTCCATACAGGGTGGTTAGTAGCGTTGACACCTGACTTGCACTCCCCTTCGTTCTGACAATCTATAGTTTCATAACACGGGTCATCGTGTTCACATCTAAACCCAATAAAACCTGTCACACACTCACAACGGAAGCTGCCTGGTTCATTGATACATTTGGCATCATTTTTACAAATTGTAGGATTTATCTCACACTCATTCAGATCATTGTCACAGTTAGTACCATTGTAACCTGAAATAAAGAATAAGAAAATATATATTTAACACAACGATCACCATCAATTTGCAAATTTTTATGAAATATGTTCAGATCTCACGATCCTGGCTCTGAGCCTTTTGAATTCATTTGAGTTTGAAACTGAAACATTTTCATAAATTATGGGTTCTGGAGAGTCATATCATGATTTTACATTGCGATTTCAGAGAAACATCAAATTGATCTTGTGCATAGGGTATCTTCGCTACGGGATATTTCATCATGGGAGTAGTCAGCAGAAACAATGCATTCAAGTTGTACACTGTGGACCTATACCCTTCAGTGTAAAACAGGTGTCATGAATATTCAGTGGCAACCATGAATACATTATTTCTGCTCACTCCCATGATGCAATAGCCGACAGAAAAGATACCCTATAAAAGCATAAATTCAACTTGATGTTTTTTCTAACAAAATTGTTGGTGATGTAAAGTCATGAAATGACTCTCAAGAACCCGTAGTGTATAAAAATGACTTACCTGGGGTGACATTCCTTTTTATTAAAAAATGAGGGACTATGCAAATCTTGTTTACAAGTAAAATCAACACTGAAATGTTTTCCTAGTCTGTGCTACATGGTATTTGTAATGACTGTTTCTATGACAATGAAATGGAGGAGATGGTGAGAAATAACGACAGTCATTTTTAATCTCCAGATGTACCTCAATACGTTCGAGTTCATTTCTACCATTGCATGCCATGTCACACATTTTGCAGACTACAGTTGTCTAATCATGTTATAAATAGCTAAACATATTTACAAAGAGAACTTACAAAATTTGTAGTTGGCCATAGTGAATGTTGCATGATGTACATGACCTTCATCTTTTGGCCATATTGAATGTTGCATGATGGGTATGACATCAGCTTGGCCATATTGAATGTTGCATGATGGGTACGACATCTGCTTGGCCATACTAAATGTTGCATGATGGGTATGACATCTGCTTGGCCATATTGAATATTGCATGACGGGTATGACCTCTTACCTGTGCCTGTACAGTTGCATTCATAGTAGCCAGGCCTGTCAATACACTGCCCATCGTTCTCACAAGGTTCGGCCTCACATTCATCAAGGTCTATTTCACAGTTAGTACCACTAAAACCTGCAGTACAGTTACAATAATATCCATCCTCTTCATTTTGACAGGTACCACCGTTTTCACAGGGGTCATCATCACAGTATGTCATATTACAGATATCACCTGTAAAAAGAAATCATTTGCAAAAAAATTCAGAGAAGCAAATTTAAGATAAACATAGGAAAACCAATTACAGAAACAGAAATTTCTCAGCAGTTATTTATCAATACATTTCTATACACCCTTTATTAATCAATAGCGACTAAACTGCTCAATTATCAATAGGCCTTTCACAAATTTGCCATGGTAGCGCTCTACTTCCTGACTGTGTTTTTTTGGGAGTACACAATGACACGATGGTATTAGGTTACTCAGTTTGATCATAGAGCACTGCTGTTTGCCACTTCTACAGAAAACAAGGAACAAAGTACGATGAGGTGATGATACCCCCACTTTGAGTGAGGGCGCTGTATTCTCAATTTCCTGT